>NC_135562.1:340000-565000 GCF_964340395.1 Glandiceps talaboti | reverse complement strand
AAGAAAGATACTTTATAACCACAGTAGAGTTATACTGCGATAGTACACCAGGCAGATGATTTACAAGATAAGATTCTAAAAAAACACATCGTGGATCATAGATAAAAGTGTTCACGTAAATGTATCCTCCAACTCGGACATATAAACCGTGTTATCAATTGAAGTGAACTACATTTATAAAGTTTAAATGCATATGTACACACGTATTGAACAAAGTGAATAAGAGTTTCTTTTAGAATTGTATTGGTTTCAACATGACAAGAATCTCTTTGTAACACTCCGACTATATCAAAACTAATGGATGTGATCCTTTCAATGCAGTTTTCATCCTTGGGAAAGGAAAAAGGAAACCACTTTCAATTAAAGATTCTTATAAAGTTGAGATGGTTTTGTAGTTAGTAAAAAAAGTGAAGAAATAAGAAACATTACTGTGCATTTTGCAGATTACATCTGTATTTGCTTCTAATTTAAATGCATCAACGATGATGGCAATGAGATACTTTTAAATGTGAGTATTTCAACTGTCCTGGTCGTCCGTGGCAATGTATATGTCTACATCCATCCATCCATTCATCCATCCATTCATTCATCCATCCATCCATCCATACAGACAGACAGACAGACAGACAGACAGACAGACAGACGCAAACACGCACGCACGCACCCCCCCCCACACACACACACACACACATACATACATACATACATACATACATACATACATACATACATACATACAAATGTACATACATACATACATACATACATACATACATACATACATACATACATACATACATTACTATAGAATCCTGCTCACAAAGATAATTATGATAGATGGTTCATACAACTTGTAATCAGTTTTGCCCTCTAGGGTAAATCGCATGATTTCAAGGAAAGTTATTGTGAAATCATGAATATTTGAAATGAATACAGATGTTATCAGGTCTGAATGTAATAGAGTTTTAACTAGGGGAGATACGCTGCGATATATGTATTAGTATAAAGACTACATATAAAGCGTATGAATACAAGTCGCCAAACATAAAGAAAATAGTTGTATTGCGTCTCGTCAACTAGTGTTTTAAGTCATGTAGTGCGTACGTGTGGAGAAAATGATTTCCTGATATTGGGAGAATGCTTTGAAGAAATCCGACACCTTGCCCTGTGTAATGAGTAGTTTTGTAGTTTGGCTTCTGGCGTTTTACCCCCTTCGTGGAAGGTAGCTCTGAAACAAAATAGTACCCCTGGCGCGGTGTTGTACCTTGGCATGCGATGGTTCTTCCTCAGCAAGAGCATGACATCTTTTAGTAGTATGGCCTTAAAGTTAGAATGTGTTTGATGATGTTTATGCAAGATAAAGAGATTTGAACTCACCATTATTTTAGATGTCATTTGGAGATCGCGCTTTTTTTTCGCATTGCCCCGAAATTATGGAATGCCTCTAGATACACGGAAATGTCAAATAGTGACTTCTTATAAGACCAATCTTATAACCTTTTTAAACAGGCCTATAGCCTATACATAAGTTGGTATTGACTTATTCATTATTTATCGGACCTTATTTTGTGTTCAATACGCATCATTTGCCATTTTGCCTTTGCATAGATAATCAACGTGTTTTTAGAAAGTGTTTTTTTTCCTTGATTTGTCTCTGTTTAATAGTTCCTGTTAAGTGCCCATGAAACTTTCTGGATATAAGGCGCTCTATAAGTGCTTATTTATTATCATTATCATTATATGACATACATACATCATGCAGACTAAATTACACACATTACATAAATAAACTATGCATGTAGACAAACTACAAACACATATGTAGACAAACTTCACACATTTATAGACAAACTACACACATTTGTAGACAAACTACACACATATGTAGACAAACTACACACATTTGTAGACAAACTACACACGTTTGTAGACAAACTACACACGTTTGTAGACAAACTACACACATTTGTAGACAAACTACACACATTTGTAGACAAACTACACACGTTTGTAGACAAACTACACACGTTTGTAGACAAACTACACACATTTGTAGACAAACTACACACATTTGTAGACAAACTACACACGTATGTAGACAAACTACCCACATTTGTAGACAAACTACACACGTTTGTAGACAAACTACACACATTTATAGACAAACTACACACATTTGTAGACAAACTACACACATATGTAGACAAACTACACATATTTGTAGACAAACTACACACGTTTGTAGACAAACTACACACGTTTGTAGACAAACTACACACATTTGTAGACAAACTACACACGTATGTATACAAACTACACACGTTTGTAGACAAACTACACACGTATGTAGACAAACTACACACGTTTGTAGACAAACTACACACATTTGTAGACAAACTACACACGTTTGTAGACAAACTACACACATTTGTAGACAAACTGCACACATTTGTAGACAAACTACACACGTATGTATACAAACTACACACGTTTGTAGACAAACTACACACGTTTGTAGACAAACTACACACATTTGTAGACAAACTACACACATTTGTAGACAAACTACACACGTATGTAGACAAACTACCCACATTTGTAGACAAACTACACACGTTTGTAGACAAACTACACACATTTGTAGACAAACTCCACACGTATGTAGACAAACTACACACATTTGTAGACAAACTACACACATTTGTAGACAAACTACATACGTATGTAGACAAACTACACATATTTGTAGACAAGCTACATGCATTATGTATAGTAGGTATTGGAATTCTAGGCTTCGAATGCCTCGACACTTTACGCTGCTCTAAGGTCGTAAAATAGAGACAAGGTCTGCATCCAAAATCCGCTTTACGATTATTTGAGAAGGGGATTTTATAGTATAATATTCTCTATGCAATTATATTCATTCATTCATTCATTCATTCATTCATTCATTCATTCATTCATTCATTCATTTATTCATTCATCTATTACACTTTTTAAAATTTATTTGAGGATGCAAGACAGTAACGCCAGCCATGCAATGATCTTTAATTAGAATCTAAAATGAGAGCCGGATAGTGTGTTACCTAAAATAAAGGATTGATCAACTGGATTTCCTTGAAAACAAGTTGGTGAAGAACATCATTTCCAAAGGACCTCAGAACAAACTTTTATATGGCAAAGGTTTGAGAGGTTCGAATATTGAAATTGTAGTTTTTGTCAGACAAATTGGCTGTCGATTAGCATTGTACCTTATTGAAATAGACCTCATTTCTGGTTCAACTGCCGACATCACAGGGTTTCAAATCAAGAATTTAAGACATCTATACTGCATATGTCTTTATCAAAACCTGTATGTTACATCACACACAGTGTGTCACCATAACCTAAACGGTTATTTTGGTAAACATATATCCAAGCCGTTCAAGTGTAAATCCTTTGTATGGATGCCTTTCAAGTGCAAGTGCATGAAGCGTGTTATTACCACCAACCTGAGCTAAAATGATTTTTCCTATGATATACATATATGAAATATTTATGAGATCAAATCCCAGGGGTCGAATTCGTGTCATTCAAGACAGTTTCAAAAATAATATCAAATAGTACACTTGGTCGGGTTTTATGAGTATTCATTGCACATCGACATATTCCTCGATGGAATCATTCACGCTAGTTTTACAATGTGTTATAACTGCACGTATGAAACATATCCCTATAGTACTCAGTTAGAGATTGTAAAGTTCCCTTCACTGCTTTTGAAAGCCGATAAAGCCTTGGATAATCTGTTTACTTTTATATTGCAGACGTTTTCAGTGCTAAAATCCCTTCATATATAAGATATACCTGTTGTCGGACACAATTTAAAACAGACTTCAAGTCTACTTCTTAAGCCATTAATAGATTCCATCTTTTTATTAACATTTTAATACTATTCATCATCACACATTATAAGCTCTGTATCATGGTCATTGCAAGTTTTTCGTGCTGTAAATTTGTACAATAATACTGTCTATATGTTTTTGGCAACGAGTTTTGTCCTTTCCACTTCTGATCAAATGCATGTTCATAAGTTATTGTATAGTTTCAGTTGCATAATTGTTTAATCTAGTGGAAAAATAAATTATTATTATTATTATTAATATTATTTCAAGTTTACAAATGAATCAGTAATTAGCCAAGTTGTTGAAAGCTAGCCACCAACACTAGAATGCATTCGCCCTGCTACCCATATATGTATGTTTTATAGATTTTTAAAATTGTAACAGGAACAATATTAATGTTCCTTAAAAGAAATACAACAGGAACGGGGTTGCTTTGGCTTTTCACTTATGAGACAAGACATTTTTGACACACACTCAGACAACTTCAAATGCAAAATAAACAATTCTATAGGTGCCTTGTATAGTGGGGATGTACAAGTAGACAAACTGTAATTATGTTGTTTATCAGTTGGATTGAAACCATTGAAATCATCCAGTCCATTGTGTATTTCTTTACGATGCTACTTAGCTTTTTAATGTGACTAGGTAAAGGATCCTGTTGAGTGTGGTGTCTCTGATATTGTTCGAAGTTCAGACGTGTCTATCTTAAACAAACATCGTTCCTGTGACTGAAACGCTAAGACAACCCTGTTTCTGTTGTTTTATAACTTCGATCCTGTGACTGAAACGCTAAGACAACCCTGTTTCTGTTGTAAAACATATTACTTCGATCATATGACTGAAACTCTAAGACAACCCTGTTTCTGTTGTAATACATATTACTTCGATCCTACGACTGAAATGCTAAGACATCCCTGTTTCTGTTGTAATACATATTACTTCGATCCTATGACTGAAACGCTAAGACAACCCTGTTTCTGTTGTAATACATGTTACTTCGATCCTATGACTGAAACGCTAAGCCAACCCTGTTTCTGTTGTAATACATGTTACTTCGATCCTATGACTGAAACGCTAAGACAACCCTGTTTCTGTTGTAATACATATTACTTCGATCCTATGACTGAAACGCTAAGACAACCCTGTTTCTGTTGTAATACATATTACTTCGATCCTATGACTGAAACGCTAAGACAACCATGTTTCTGTTGTAATACATATTACTTCGATCCTATGACTGAAACGCTAAGACAACCCTGTTTCTGTTGTAATACATGTTACTTCGATCCTCCCTCTCAACAAAAAATCTTTGACTTGTTTTCTTTGGCACAGTCCAACATCTATTTACCAAGCAATGAAACTACACATTTATCTCAACAGACACTTGTAAAATTCATTATTTCTTTTTAGTATTCAGTGGATTTACCTGCTTGTAACATCTTCAGTAAATAAACTGTACGTATGGGCCGATAACCTCAAATTAGTAATACACAACCCTAAACTAAAACTCAATGCACATATATAGTGAGAGAGCAGACAAGCAAGTAGTAGGGAAGGCGAGGGATGGGAGGGGGGGGGGAGTTCATTCAGTTTCGGAAATGACGTCACGTTGAATATTTATACTGGTATGCCATATATTATTTGATGTCGTCTGCTAGATTCAAATTTATTTCAGCTCCGGCAAACAGTTCAAGCTGTTGTTGTTTTTGTAGTGCTGTAACTTCCAAGCGAAAATATTTTGGTAAAACAAAGTGCATTGTGTAGCTGTCGGTACAATCAAAACACAGAGCAAAGCTTTAGGCCAGCCATGGAGAGCCTGGGGCCTCTGTTATCTGTAGAATGTTGTTCTTTTTTTCAATAAGTATATTGTATGAAAATTAAAGAGACCGTGTCTGATAACAATAGTGTACTGTATCTAAGTTTTGTGCGTGCCACTGAATTAAATTCTTTAGTAATTTGAGACATGCATTGAAGGAATTAAAAAGAAATACAAAATACTTTCTGTTTTTCCCCTGCCATTAATTATCCCACTTGTCGGTCGATATAACATTAAAAGCGACCCCTGAATAACACTAGAATTCTAAACAACAATTACATCACGTACATGTGTTGCTTCAACCATGTCAGTTTGATATAGGCAGTGTGTGTGTGTGTGTGTGTGTGTGTGTGTGTGTGTGTGTGTGTGTGTGTGTGTGTGTGTGTGTGTGTGAGCATGTGCGTGTATCTCTAATGTTACGGGGCAAAGGCAAGTTAACTCGGAACGAAGTGATAGGAGAGAATCACTAATAACTAAGCATGTGTATAGATACACAGTCATTATTTTGTTCAAAAGTAGCCCCCTGTCTGTTTGCGTGCTTAGTATATTGTCAATCGTATAAAACATACCATGACTTACGTTTCTATAGAAAATTATTAGTTAGTATCCAATGTAATAACATCGTATGGTGAACAGATGTTATCTCAGTATTTCGTAAATTGTTAGTGTAAATTCGTCATGTATGACAAAATATTCAATTTGAAGCTAAATGTTGGAGTTCAATACAGACGTGATAAAATGTATGTCACGTGACACAGGAACCTGCTAAGACATTCTATTAGACTAAAAGTGCTATAGAATTTTTGCTGATATAAGCAATTTCACAGTTAAAAACCAGCAGGAAAATATGGTCCTGGCATAGACCTGTAATGGTGCATCCAAATATACTCCCTCAACTCCTTGCGGAACTTACAATCCATAATTCCACATTGCACAAATGATTGAATCCTTCACATAACAATCACATCCTACCAGGTACCCATTCACATGGATAGCTTTAGCCAAACAGTAATGAATGGTGGGGGAGGGGGTTTGAACATCTATTAACCAGTTCCTCTAAGAATTCGACCATTGTGACGTCACAAGAGCACCGAGTCGTGATCAACGCTTATCATACACACTTATACAATATATGGCATATCGTTGTATTAAATACATTGTTGTTGGCAAATCAATAATTTACTCTGGATAAAATAAGACAACTTCGGAAACCGTACGAATTCATAGAGTCATACAAATCAATGACAAACTGTAAAGCATAGACAGAAAACGTCACAACATCTGATATCAACTCCAACTGTGCCTTTCCCGTTTATTATCAATTAAACTAACGAAACAAAATTTGTTTTTGAACACTGAACATTTATTGACCCAAAATGTAATTAAAAACTAATGAGTACAGAACGCCACAAAATGTGATTGAAATTGTCAACGTTGACATAGTAAATACTATACGAGTTATTAAATGATACTCAATTCTAACAGAATATCAAAATAAAAGTCTTCACAGACAATAACATTACATTGGTTTATATATACCTAAATATGTCTGCAGTTATATCATAATTTATTAGACCTCAGTTCAAAACTTCCTGACACATACAAAGGTATTATTTTACAAATATTATATGTATGTGTTCTAACTATGAATAATATGAATATATATATATATACATATGTATTAAGTTGATGCATGAAATATAATACTATGATAACAAACACTATAATATTTGCAAAGCCATGTAAAACGTGTCCATTGATCTAATGACCAGTCGAAAAATATATACTAAAATACAACATAATACAAACACAGAAAGGTGTCTATGAAAAAGTCAATAAAAATGAATTGACGCTATACTTTTAAAAATATTAAAGGGTATATGTTTTTGTATGATAACAATGTGTCAGAGGTCTAACTCAGATTAGCATTAAAATCAACATAAATGAACCGTGACTTTGAATTGTTGGAGAATGGGTAAGTATTTACAAAGACTAGTAATCCTAGATTATTAGGCAACAACACTCTCAATCTCATGTATTGTTACAAGGTGAACTTGTTACAAGGTGAACTTGTATTCTTCACTAGTTCAACACATCAGAACTAAGTTATGACTGTGAATAACGTTAGCTAGTAAATTAAATAAAGCCATGGCCCTCATACATACACGACACGTCATAGCGTAATGGCATCCCTATACAAATGTCGGCATGGTATATTGAATCAGGTAAAGGGGGTAATTGATAGTAGGTGAAAAGTATTAAAGTGTTATGTTACTGATAGATTGCTGTGACGTAAATTGGTATAGTGGCGGGGTCACGGGGTCAGGACGTGGATGGTGCTGAATGAAGTTCGTTGAGTAGCAAGTATTCGGATAAAAGTGAGTAATTACATAAAGTCCTAGCTTAACGAGACTTGTTGAAGATTGAATGGTTCAGACATGGAGCAGTGATTTGTTGTAATTACTGTCCATTTTAAACACTCAGTGAGTGTCGCAATACAAATTAAATACTTATGTTAACTCCTTCACGCACTAGTCCTTTTAGTCAGAAATACTTTTCACCAATTACTAACACTGAATTAGCAAATTCAGAACGTTTCACTCA
The DNA here is from genome assembly GCF_964340395.1 of Glandiceps talaboti. NCBI lineage: Eukaryota > Metazoa > Hemichordata > Enteropneusta > Spengelidae > Glandiceps > Glandiceps talaboti. Next base: position 556,699 of record NC_135562.1, on the reverse strand, counting down.
TACAAACCCAACATTTATCACACCCTCCACACACACACACACACACACACACACACACACACGAGCATACATACATACATACATACATACATACATACATACATACATACACGCACACACATATACATACATACATACATACATACATACATACATACATACATACATACATACATACGCACGCACGCACACATACATACGTACACATACATACATACATACATACATTCCTAATCAGAAATACTCGATCATAATACACAACCATCAACTCATTCGTTCTATTAAACTCACCCCCCCCCCTCTTCATTGGTGCTTCCTCATTCCCCTCCTCCTTTACTCCCTCCCTACATCGTTTAGTTGTTCCCGCCAATACATTACAGTACAATGTTTAGAAAAAATACAGCACTACACATCACACCACCATGCACATGACGCTGCCATATACATCACATTGCCATCACATTGCCATACATGTCACACTGTCACACACCTCAAAGCAACATGCATACCACACTGCCATATACACACCGTACGATCCATACTTGGCACTCTGGCATATATATCACACAATGCCATACACATCACGTCGCCATTCAAGTCACACCACCATACACATCACACCACCATACACACCAGACTGCCATACATATCATACTACCATATATGTCACACCGCCATATCACACTGATATACATGTCACAGCGTCATACACATCATACTGTCATACACATTTTTTTATTACACCACCACACACATCACACTGCCATACATGTGACACCGCCATAGACATTATATCACCATACACATCGCATCACCATACATATCACACTGTCATACATCACATCGCCATACACATCACACTGCCATATAGATCACATACATATCACATCACATCACCATACACATCACATCACCAACGTACAATGTAAGAGTAGAACACCTATACCAACGATTTATTCTTAAGAAATCAACTATGATCATAATTTCCCTTTTCTGAAAGATTATGTCATCAAGCCAAATAATTATCGTTAATATCAATATATCAATATACGTTCATGACATGTTTAGTTTGTCACAAACACCTGTAACTTAAGCCTATCTGATATCATATTATCAAATGTAACACACAAAGATATCTGACACGGTTTTCTTTACTGTACGCTATTTGGTATTTCTTTGTTGTTGTTTTTCATTTGAATCTATATGGAAATAATTATATAATCACTAAGTAAGTTAATATTTCACTACGTATATATTTGTTTAATCTACTATGATATTGTTGTTATGTCTGGCAGAATAATCGCGTAACTTGGTCGTGCAAACTATCCACCTATGTACGTAACGTCAAACTGTATCCACCTATCCCATGCACGTAACGTCAAACTGTATCCACCTATCCCATGCACTTAACGTCAAACTGTATCCACCTGTCCCATGCACGTAACGTCAAACTGTATCCACCTATCCCATGCACGTAACGTCAAACTGTATCCACCTATCCCATGCACGTAACGTCAAACTGTATCCACCTATCCCATGCACATAACGTCAAACTGTATCCACCTATCCCATGCACGTAACGTCAAACTGTATCCACCTATCCCATGCACATAACGTCAAACTGTTATCCCATGCACATAACGTCACGCCTAGCTATCCTGGTAACATGACTTTATACGTTTGCTTCAAAGATTAAAACTAAGCTGAGTAAATCCCTAAACAAACACTACAATAAATGATTACACTCGCACTTTGAGAACTACACATGTTGAAACCGTTGACACGTACTCAGAAGTCAAGGACTATGATGGTGATGGTACATTTATCAAAATACCATCAGCTGTGTCATATAGGTACAGGTAACATGCTAATGAGCTAGACATCATTCTATAATTGAGTACTATATAAATATATGGTTGTTGGGTGGTTATACGCGGTGTTTTGTTGCTCGGCAACCACTATAAACTCAATCACCCATCTGTAAACATAATCGGAAAATACGTTGCTCAGGTGTGTTCCTAATGATTAAAGCACTGAGTGGTTATTTTCCATTTTATACGTAGTTTCAACGAACGAAGAGTCTTCCTTCTTTGTGACAGTTGAGGTTACGGTCAGATTTGACATGCTATATTCTTGCTTGTTGCGACTTCCCCTGCAGCAGCAACAGAGGGTCTTCAGAAAAGCCCGTCTATATTGTTTGTTAAGAATACCATATATGATCGGATTAACCGAACAGTTGACCATTGGCAACCAGCGTGTAAGCTCGCCCCAGGCGCTCGGCAGCTTGATGTCACCTTGATCAGGGAAGGAGTTGAAGAAGGTAAAAATTAACTCCAAGTGGTACGGGAAAAGACAAACAAAAAAAACACCAGCCGTCACTGCCAACATAGCCACGATTTGCCGCTGTTGGTAAAGTCGCTGTTTCAAGTCCCGTTCGTGTGTTGCGTACTTTTTTATCCCGCGGCGTAACTCTCGCACTGTCAATGTATTCAATACAATAATTGTCACCAGAACACATATGAATGCAAGTAATGTGCTAAACGTATATAGAGCCCCTTGCCAAGCATTGGTCATACCTTTCCAGCAGGTTGAGTAGGATGTCGGTAAGTGGGCAGTTTCATTCGGTGATCCTACCCACAGTACACATACAGTTGACCAACCTGTGTAAAAATAGACGATTGGGCTTGAACAGATAAGTCCGATGATCCACGTTAAAACAATCGATTTGACTGTTCTTGACTTTGAACTTATTCGATCAGCTTTGAAGGGCTTACAAATAGCCATATATCTCTCAAACGTAACCAATGTAATGTTGAATTCGGAGACGAATAGTCCAATGTCAAGAATTATGTTTATAAGGAGGCAACCTGGAGCACCAAATGCACTTTTGTCGTGAACTATGTCCGATGTGATAGGTTCGACAACTGCTACAATGTAATATGCTGTTAATAACGTACAGTCGACAACGGCTTGGTTAGATAGGTACATATTGGTGAGAGTACGCATTGACCGGACTCGGAACACAACGAAAAGGAAAAGACAGTTTAAGATAATTCCAAACGGACAGGTGAACGTACCGGGGATGATACGAGTTAAGAGAATGTCGTGTGAAGAGTAGAGTTCGACATCTGTACCATAGACGGCATAGATAGGGGCAACGTTCCGTGCCCGTGCAGAGATGACACATGCATTGTTATCGAGAACTGGATTACCGCCGGTGTCATTCATGGTTGCGTTGAGGTCAAATCAAAGGCTCCAGAAAATGAAACCTAGAAACAAAAGAAAGATAAAACACATCAGCCTGACGACTTCTGTAAATTGCACCATTGATGTATCATTTCACTACATTGCGATCCATGGCTGTATAAAGCTAACAGCAGCAGTACACTATTAGAGTAGCGACTGCAACAGTGCAAGCCAGTCCACTACTAGTATTATCAACGTATCGCTCTTTTGACGTTAAAAAGTTTGTGCAATAACATTACCTACGAGCTGCTTCCGTGAGTGGTTGTGTAATAGTGAGAACTGTTATGAATCTCAAGTTGGATAAATATACTGCTCATGTAGAGGCACATTATCGATTCCTTGCAATGGGTTGTATTCAAATAACGTACTAGACACTGAGTATGTTCTGGTCATTAAATTACGCCGACCTGATAGTACGCATGCGCCCTTCTATATTCGCTGAGACACAACAGGTGAACTCAGTATGTACATGTACAGACTGGATTTGTTATGTATTTTTTATCACATTGACGGATCAGATCAACGAGGGATTGACGTCATCAAAGTAAGGTATCTACAAATCATGACTTTTGGTTTGAGTTTTGCGTCATAGCAACGCAATGAAATTAAAGCTTTTTGGGAGCTTGGCGCTTGATGAAAATAATTATGTTTCAACTAAGTATTATAGACTGCCGTTGAAAGTATACAGTTGTTTAGTGCGTAGTACGTCTAAATTATTAGGTAGTTAGAACTCCGGAACATGTACACCTCCCATGGGTCTACTGACATCGTGAAGATGATCAATATACGATATGATACATGATTGTATAAAATTTAGACGATTTGGAATAAAATCGTTCTATTTCTGTGGAAAATGTCTATATTTTGTACTTTTCTCGTAAGTGTATGATCGGAAAGTCGACATAATGCATGGAGACAAAGAGATGTAAAAATGTAATGAACATGAAACCACCTGGATAGAACAATAGGGAAATGTGGAGATGCAGATATGGATAAGACATGAAAGAAAGAAAAGGTTACAGTAACGTTTTTAAAACCCGCATTATATCATTTTTGTAGTAAATGATAATTATTTGTAATTTTAAATTATTAGGATCGTAGTAAATTGTGGCGACAAGTGTGAAGACAGGAAGAGGAGAAAGGGCAGATAGACAGAGGCAGAGCAACAGAGATAGAGACATAGATTGAGAGGTAGACGTACATACAGATTTTGCTCGCACTCTGTCTCACTCAATCACTCACTCACTCACTCACTCACTCACTCACTCACTCACTCACTGTCTGTCTGTCTGTCTGTCTGTCTGTCTGTCTGTCTGTTTATCTCAGAGTCTGCCCCCCCCTCTCTCTCTCTCTCTCTCTCTCTCTCTCTCTCTCTCTCTCTCTCTCTCTCTCTCTCTCTCTCTCTCTCTCTCTCTCTCTCTCTCTCATTTCGGTTGTTACAACTACTACTCCTATCATAACCAGCCACCTTCAATAAATTGGAAATTTTAGTAGTGCGTGTGCAACACATACGTCTAAATTACTTTACAGCAATATATGTCTTAAGTAAATAATATGTAATGAATAAATTATTTTCATCTTATTTCTTTTAAAAAAACGCACGTGAAATAAAGTTATTCAAAGTGATAAAGACGTTTTCGGGCGAACGTGATATGACTTCTGATCTAACAGGTTATAGTAGTTGAATAAATGTCATCACAAAGTCATATTTCGTTATACATAATTTGACCTTCATGGCATATATAAAACGCACGTCTCTCCTCATGTACTCAATCATGCATGGCTATTTATTTCTGAATCAATAGTTATGTATTTTATATTATATTATAGAGTTCACACTTTTATCTGATGGCGTTAGAGTGTGGTACGGATTAGATAACATAACATCTGTACATTGTTACACTGTACATTTTTGATAGACAATTCGTCTATTACATCTTACTCATCACATTCTGAGTTAATATGTTTTTTCTGTATAAAAAAATCCCATTGTCGGTGACTATAATGTTAGGAATATCGAACTACAAATAGTGTAAGTTGTATATATAAGCCCTTACAATGCACTGCCATATACAATTTGTGAAAAAAAATACATGTAAATGTGTGTGAGCCCTTACAATGCACTGACATATACAATTTGTAAAAAATACATGTGAAAGTTTGTGAGCACTTACAATGCACTGACATATACAATTTGTAAAAATACATGTAAAAGTGTGTGAGCCCTCATACAACGTGATTTGAGATTGACTGCCTCGGCGTTACGATTGTTTTGATAACATTTATACTCGGCGAAGTTCGTCGAATGTGTGTATTACAACTTACAACTAGTACGATTGCATTCAACGCAAATTAGTAGAAGTCTTGAAGATCTAATAATTGAAATCAATTACATGTTACAAAATAAAATGAAAATCTCAATAAAAAAAGTGTAAAAGAGTAGTGAGTACTAGTGAACCTAAAGTTTATTATCAATTATCAGAAACAGTATATGAATGTAAACCATATTCCATGTTGTATTAAATACAAATTGTAAATTGTTAGTTGGGTAAAGTTTTACAATTTTATATTTGGAACAAACTTTACTTTGATACAATGGTTTAGCAACACAAATGATTTTTTATTTGAACATATTCAATGTTATCCTTAATCACCTTGATCAGATCGGTAAAACATAGTAATAATACCTTCTGTACCGTGACCAAGTCTGTCGGCAACCTGAGCGGACGGAACGTTACTCGTAAGTAACAAGAACCTTTGGTGGGTATACAAGAACGTATTATCAGTATTAAATATTGTTTTGATTATAGGTTTATTCATTATTGTCTACAGATCATGTGTACATCTATATATAAGTGTTATGATCCTAAATATCGTATTTCGCAATTATGGGAACAAATTCTAACATTTCGGCATTGTAGATCATAGTAGGTCACAAAATAGACTAGTGATTGCGACTCTGAGCAAACATGATGTCAGCAAAAAAATGATATGATCGGCAAAAGAATAGTGTCAGCAACTTTATAGATGATGAGATTGTATGGCGTGATTTTCCATTTTAAATCTTTACGTAAACTCCGTTGTATTCGAATGATATAAAAAGTGAGAATTAAATCATTAAATCATCCAGCAATCACTCGGGTAGGTGATTCTGGCAAGCCGAAATCTCTTCTCAGTCGTGACTAATTCCCGATTCTGGACCAAGTCGATCCCATTACGAACGTATGCTAGTGTGCATGATTGCTGGAGTGCTGAGATGGCACGATTGGGATACATCCCATACAACTTTAGTGCTGAGATGGCACGATTGGGACACATCCCATACAACTTTAGTACTGAGATGGCACGATTGGGATACATCCCATACAACTTTAGTACTGAGATGGCACGATTGGGATACATCCCATATTACTTTAGTGCTGAGATGTCACGATTGGGATACATCCCATACAACTTTAGTACTGAGATGGCACGATTGGGATACATCCCATATTACTTTAGTGCTGAGATGGCACGATTGGGATACATCCCATATTACTTTAGTACTGAGATGGCACGATTGGGATACATCCCATATTACTTTAGTGCTGAGATGGCACGATTGGGATACATCCCATACAACTTTAGTGCTGAGATGGCACGATTGGGATACATCCCATATTACTTTAGTGCTGAGATGGCACGATTGGGATACATCCCATACAACTTTAGTACTGAGATGGCACGATTGGGACACATCCCATACAACTTTAGTACTGAGATGGCACGATTGGGATACATCCCATACAACTTTAGTACTGAGATGGCACGATTGGGATACATCCCATATTACTTTAGTGCTGAGATGGCACGATTGGGATACATCCCATACAACTTTAGTACTGAGATGGCACGATTGGGATACATCCCATATTACTTTAGTGCTGAGATGGCACGATTGGGATACATCCCATATTACTTTAGTACTGAGATGTCACGATTGGGATACATCCCATATTACTTTAGTGCTGAGATGGCACGATTGGGATACATCCCATATTACTTTAGTACTGAGATGGCACGATTGGGATACATCCCATATTACTTTAGTGCTGAGATGGCACGATTGGGATACATCCCATACAACTTTAGTGCTGAGATGGCACGATTGGGATACATCCCATACAACTTTAGTACTGAGATGGCACGATTGGGATACATCCCATACAACTTTAGTACTGAGATGGCACGATTGGGATACATCCCATATTACTTTAGTACTGAGATGGCACGATTGGGATACATCCCATACAACTTTAGTGCTGAGATGGCACGATTGGGATACATCCCATACAACTTTAGTACTGAGATGGCACGATTGGGATACATCCCATACAACTTTAGTACTGAGATGGCACGATTGGGATACATCCCATACAACTTTAGTGCTGAGATGGTACGATTGGGATACATCCCATATTACTTTAGTACTGAGATGGCACGATTGGGATACATCCCATACAACTTTAGTACTGAGATGGCACGATTGGGATACATCCCATACAACTTTAGTACTGAGATGGCACGATTGGGATACATCCCATACAACTTTAGTACTGAGATGGCACGATTGGGATACATCCCATACAACTTTAGTACTGAGATGGCACGATTGGGATACATCCCATACAACTTTAGTGCTGAGATGGCACGATTGGGATACATCCCATATTACTTTAGTGCTGAGATGGCACGATTGGGATACATCCCATACAACTTTAGTGCTGAGATGGCACGATTGGGATACATCCCATACAACTTTAGTGCTGAGATGGCACGATTGGGATACATCCCATACAACTTTAGTACTGAGATGGCACGATTGGGATACATCCCATATTACTTTAGTACTGAGATGGCACGATTGGGATACATCCCATATTACTTTAGTACTGAGATGGCACGATTGGGATACATCCCATACAACTTTAGTACTGAGATGGCACGATTGGGATACATCCCATACAACTTTAGTACTGAGATGGCACGATTGGGATACATCCCATATTACTTTAGTACTGAGATGGCACGATTGGGATACATCCCATACAACTTTAGTACTGAGATGGCACGATTGGGATACATCCCATACAACTTTAGTGCTGAGATGGCACGATTGGGATACATCCCATACAACTTTAGTACTGAGATGGCACGATTGGGATACATCCCATACAACTTTAGTACTGAGATGGCACGATTGGGATACATCCCATACAACTTTAGTACTGAGATGGCACGATTGGGATACATCCCATACAACTTTAGTACTGAGATGGCACGATTGGGATACATCCCATACAACTTTAGTGCTGAGATGGCACGATTGGGATACATCCCATACAACTTTAGTGCTGAGATGGCACGATTGGGATACATCCCATACAACTTTAGTGCTGAGATGGCACGATTGGGATACATCCCATACAACTTTAGTACTGAGATGGCACGATTGGGATACATCCCATACAACTTTAGTGCTGAGATGGCACGATTGGGATACATCCCATACAACTTTAGTGCTGAGATGGCACGATTGGGATACATCCCATACAACTTTAGTACTGAGATGGCACGATTGGGATACATCCCATACAACTTTAGTACTGAGATGGCACGATTGGGATACATCCCATATTACTTTAGTGCTGAGATGGCACGATTGGGATACATCCCATATTACTTTAGTACTGAGATGGCACGATTGGGATACATCCCATATTACTTTAGTGCTGAGATGGCACGATTGGGATACATCCCATACAACTTTAGTACTGAGATGTCACGATTGGGATACATCCCATACAACTTTAGTGCTGAGATGGCACGATTGGGATACATCCCATATTACTTTAGTGCTGAGATGGCACGATTGGGATACATCCCATATTACTTTAGTGCTGAGATGGCACGATTGGGATACATCCCATATTACTTTAGTGCTGAGATGGCACGATTGGGATACATCCCATACAACTTTAGTGCTGAGATGGCACGATTGGGATACATCCCATATTACTTTAGTGCTGAGATGGCACGATTGGGATACATCCCATACAACTTTAGTGCTGAGATGGCACGATTGGGATACATCCCATACAACTTTAGTACTGAGATGGCACGATTGGGATACATCCCATACAACTTTAGTGCTGAGATGGCACGATTGGGATACATCCCATATTACTTTAGTGCTGAGATGGCACGATTGGGATACATCCCATATTACTTTAGTCCTGCGCAACATAAGAACATTGGATTATAACTAAACTTACTGAAGGCTTTTTTTCATTCTTTATATGAACTAAAAACACAACTGTGTTCTTTTGTGTGAAATGATAACCTGAGTGAATGATTGCAAACCTGCCGGGGCCGGGGGTGGGGGTGGGGGTGGGGGTGGGTGCGTACAGCCCTTACGGGACTATTAGTAACTGTGTTTAAAGTTGGAATGTTTCCTTTACAAAATTATAAATAATAAATTCAAAACATTTGATATTATGAGACAAAAAGGCCAAATATTTCCCTGGAGTAGATTACACCTAAGATAGCTATCCCCACACATGTCCCTGCAATGCAGTATGTAACTCATATAAATGCTTGTATATAGAATTACAAAACTAAACGGACAGTTTTCATGATAAGCTTACAGATTCAATTTTAGAGTACCACCGTGTTTGATTACTTGTTCAACAAAAAATTAATTACAGGCTTTATTTTCAAAACCTAAACGTTGGCCTTTTGTCAGGAACCCAGCCAGCATCGACAACAAGATTTAATGGTTTATTAGTTTTAGAAAACGACCTGCTGGCTTTAGTTCCAATTTAAGACAATTACTCTTTTACCTGTATTGTGTGCATTAGCCGTGATTTGTGTGTATGTGTCACGACAACCAAATCGTACAATTAAAATTGTTGAATTTGTGAAAACGGTCGATTTTAACACAAATAGGAACGACTAGGGTTAAAGCGTGACGTCATCAGTAGCGAGTTTTAACAAGACATCGACAAACTGTAACAAGCTGTGATAAGTAGTAACACGTTCTGTCAGTTTGTGTTGATAATTAGTTGTCTAGCAAAACACGATACAAAGCTAACAAAATATTGAGACTATGAACAAAACATGAACAAACAGCTAGATAATATCAATATTGGATTACGTACTGCCAAAATTAAATGTCAATCAAATGCTGTTATTATCTAAACCATAAATAATAACGTCCATAATATTTGACGACGACGAATAGTTGGGTGAATGTACGGTCAGAAAACTCTCACATACAGATATGAACAATAGAGGTATGATCACGAAAGTTTTATATTAAGTGACATTTTGTAGCAGTATTAACGTTTTAAGACCAGAAACCTTTAATCTTTACCAAAGCTGGCGCTGATATGAAAAGTTTTGATTGCAAATACAAAGCCAGTATTCTAGCTAATGTATAATTACATGCTTAAATAAATTGGACCGTGATTGACACGATTGATTACAGTGATGGTATGAAATGAGTAAATCTAAAACCAATGTGATGGATTTTAACAAGAATGTCACGTTTACCACTTAGATCGCATTTCTATTCCCAAAATTGCACTATAATCTATCCGTTTAAACGTGAAATGAACCTCGGAAATAAACTCTTTAACCAAACTTTGGCTTAAAAAAGTCCAACCCCCCTCAGTTAAAATCAATTAAAAAATCAAGCCATTTTAGAATCCAATACGGTCGCATTTAAGTGCGTTAACTCTAAAGAAAAATAAACGATTGTCCCTTTGCTGGAAAACAAGACGGTGTATCCCTACTTTTTTCATTTTGTCAGCTTCCATATCACAAATTTGGAGAGATTTTGAAAACCTTGATGTTCAGTGACCTTTGACCCTGTGACGTACTCAGCCTTAGCGTAATCTGTATGCAGTAATGCGAATGTAATTATTGTAGTCTCTCCCAAGTATGTGAAGAATAACATAAAATCAAAAGATGAACAGTAATCGTCAGTTGAAATGAAGTTTCGGTTATAAGGTCGTTGAATACGTAGTGGCATGATAGATCGGTTGACATGACATGATTATAGAACCTTTCCAAGACAGTCTGCACTTTGATGCAAACATTTCGTATTCAATTTAACGATTTACAAGTTAAAAATAATCAAAGTATAATGTTACTGACTGCAATTATCACATAGATGACTTCCGTAGCTTTTCCTTTCTACTTCGTCTAGTATCCTTGTAAATTGAATGTATTATTGATAGCTAAGGTTCTTGTGACAGTCTTGACTGAAAACAAGATGTACACACGAGGGCCCCTTGTTAAATTGACGATTTCACAGTTTCTACTGTAAAACTTACCATATATGGACCGTCACTATTTACATATCTGAAACAAGCCAAGGGCGACCCTTTCCTGTTTGTTTCTCAAAGTAACACCCAAAAAATTAATGTTTGTATATTTGGTGAATGGACGTCCATTTCATCATAAACAGTACAGTTACTCGTCTGGATATGAATGATTTGGTAGTTAAATTAAATTGAATTATTGCATTTCGAAATTAACTCTCCAACGCCATCAAAGTTACAGAGTATGCCTACCTAAGGACTAACCTAAGAATTATTCTGTACGTGTTTAGTATTTTTGCCTATATACTATCTTAAATACAATCTTCAAATTTCATATAATTTGGTACATACGTCAACGATAACAAAAACACACATGTTCAATATCTCTTGATGACGCATAATCAATGTTTTGGTACTTACGTAATATCTTAATGCATGCTTCAAATTTCACATGATCTGATGCATACATTGATGATGTGGAAATAGACTTGTCCTAGATCTTAACTAGGCATGCTTCAAATTTCATATAATTCATCTGGTGAATCATATTAACCAACTGCTTTGTTGGGATTGGGGCATTTTCTGTTTCATTTTGTTGAACCTTTCATTGTCCTAGCTATATTTTCAATTTAAGAACTAGAATTTAAATCCCTTAAGCTACAGGAAATGACACGTTCTCAGAACTATTCGATAATCGTTTTGGATATTGATAAAACATTTCAAACACAAATTGAATTGTACAAGTACAATGCCAGTTAACACATTTGTAAAGATTCTTTCTTTGAATTCGGGCCTTTTTTCCTAATTTAGATTTTCGATTCCATGAGAACAAATTAACTAATACATAACTCATTAAAGACTAACCAAGACTTAATATGTAATATGGACATAATATATGATTACAGTTCCATTGATGTGTATAGCTAATTATCAAATGTTTGTTTAGAGACGTCAACACGTTGGAAATTGTCGAAGTACGAAATTAATTTTGCCTAAGGCAGAACATTTAGAATAGCTTGTACGTCTTCTTCTGATAACAGGATTGATGTGATGTATCTCTGAGTGACGTTGCATGTGTATTCATTTTTTCAATACGGTGAACTTCACACGTACACACCATTCTGACCCGCAATGCCAATGAGTGTCTTTTTGGCGTATAGGCTACAAACGAACAGAACATCGAAGTTCTATTTTAATGAGCCCATGAAATGACAATGATGTATTGGTTGGCTGTCTAGCAATCTATCAGATTACAAAGTGAAGGATAGCTTGGAATTCAGGCGGATTGGGATTTTAAACTTTACCTTCCAATCATTGGAAAGCAAAATTTATAACCCCAATTCGCATAGATTCCAGGCTATTAAGTGAAGGACTATCTATCTGATTTGATTTGAAGTTTATTGTAGTTTCTTCTGTGAATCTGTTGAGATATCTCACAATTTTACAATCTCACAAACTCACTCACTCACTCACTCATTCACTCACTCACTCACTCACTCACTCACTCACTCACTCACTCACTCACTCACTCACTCACTCACTCACTCACTCACTCACTCACTCACTCACTCACCCTCCCCCCCCCCCCACACACACACCCACTCATCCATCCGTACACTCAAACAACCTATCTACCTTCTTTAAATCTATATCAGGCTATCCGTCTGTCTGTCTGTCTGTCTGTCTGTCTGTCTGTCTAGTACCTACCTACCTACCTACCTATTTGCCTACCTACCCGCCTACCTACCTACCTACCTACCTACCTACCTACCTACTGCCTGCCTGCCTGCCTGCCTGCCTATCTATCGCCGCCAGCACGCTTCATTCACTCTGAGGCAGTGTGCTGGATATCTTTGGTATAATATTCTCAGTTTAGTTTACTTACAGTTGTACACAAAGATTAGAGAGTAGATTGTATTGATGTCAAGACATGAAACTCTGAGATGAGATACAAGACATACATGTAAGATATGTGTTAACTTTAACGATGTAGAGTTGATATATTGTACTTGTGATGAGATTAAACTAGATTGCTCTCAAGTTTAATTTATGTGTAAATCTTGACTTTACGTCCTGATTTGTCGTTAAAGTTTATAGATATGTTCCCTAATAGTATATATTACAAGTGTCCCCGGCTACATCTAATAAACGGCGTTAAAGTGTATACATAATATGTGTTCTCTAATAGTATATATTATAAGTGTTGCCGGCTACATCTAATAAACGTCGTTAAAGTGTATACATAATATGTGTTCTCTAATAGTATATATTATAAGTGTTGCCGGCTACATCTAATAAACGTCTTTAAAAATATGTATACGTGTTATCTACTCTGTTACATCTACATACAACATCTACCGTTGTTCAATGTTGGATAAAAACTTACTTAATTGGGCAAGGGTTTGGACCATGATTTTAGTTATTACAAAAACGATTTTACTTTTAATAGAACCGTTTTTTACCATACTAAGTTTTGTACCTCTATAATTAATCATTACACTTTAACGTTCATAAACAAGCTGTAATTGGTCAGAACTGAATCACGTGACCTTCATTAAATGACTATTGCCCTCGCGGTGATATTTCCTGCGCGTGCATAGATTATTGCCCGGAACTACTGCCCGCTGGAGTTATTTCTCTTGTATTTATGTGACGTTTCCTTTTTGTGGTTTGAGATATCAAAGATGCGTAGGAGTTTAAGCCTTCATCTGGGTTCTATAACCACATGTTGTACGTGTTCAAATACTTACTACAGCTGATAATTTTGTTCTTAACTTTTTAAAACGATCATTGAAGTGTTTCCTCACTAAATACATGCCTGTAATATATAGTACTAAATACATGCCTGCAATATATAGTACTAAATACATGCCTGTAATATATAGCACTAAATACATGCCTTGTATATATAGTACTAAATGCATGCCTTGTACATATAGTACTAAATACATGCCGTGTATATATAGTACTAAATACATGCATTGTATATATAATACTAAATACATGCCTTGTATACATATAGTACTAAATACATGCCTGTAATATATAGTACTAAATACATGCCTTGTATTATATATATAGTACTAAATACATGCCTGTAATATATAGTACTAAATACATGCCTGTAATATATAGTACTAAATACATGCCTTGTACATATAGTACTAAATACATGCCGTGTATATATAGTACTAAATACATGCATTGTATATATAATACTAAATACATGCCTTGTATATATATATAGTACTAAATACACGCCTTGTATATATAGTACTACCTAATTTGAAATTGATCGAACTACATGAATCAGGCGGACATATATCTGGTAATTTGAATAACACGACATACATACACATATACAACTAAATTAAAACCAATTCCTCCCAAAATTAGCCATGCATAGAGGGTTAACGACCGCAAATAGATTGTGTTCACGCATGACCAGTTTGTTAATAAATGTGGTGGCTTTATCACTGGGAATGTGTTTAAAGTCCAGTCACATAATTTTATATATAGAAAGTGGGTGGCACTCTAAAATCTTAAACATCGGCCTTTTTGTAATTGTGTGAACAACAAAATGTTTGATAGTTTGCCCCGGATGGTACATAGAGATCATGAAGTGGACATCATATTAGTTGAAGGTTTGGTTTATGATACTTGTCGTACCTCCAGAAACGTCCGGATGTAGAACACTGGGTCATACTGTAGGTTATGAAAGTCAGTGTTCTTTAATAAAATTCCAATAAATACAGTGACGTAAACCTATAACAGCATTAATTCTTCAAGAAAGTTTTCAGTATTTTTCTCATGTGATAAAATATAAATGACTTTACGGACAAGTCCAAATTCTAAATTACATATTGATTTTAACAAATGAAGTAATGGAGAACAAGACAAACACATCTAATCATCAGTTGCATGTAACTATTAGATTTCATAGCAAGATCGATATTTCCTTTCCAGCTATGTATAAACAAGTCACGTTTTTCAAGCATTCGTCCTCGACCCACTCTCTGCATTACATGTTTGCATAATATAAATTACTGAACTGTTTGCATGTATATATATACCGATGCTCTTACTGATCACGCAAGGAAAGATGATTAGAATTTTAAACAAACAACCATGCTATCCTTAAAAAGTCCCATGAGATACTCACCGATATAAATCGCTGTGCAACGGATACGCTGTATATTGAAAAGTACTCGACGAAGTCAGTGCGATCCAACTTTAATAGTAAGAGTTGTACAAAGTTAATGAACACTATTACACACAAGAAACTAAACGACCGGCTTGCAATTAAAGTCGCACGAAATGGTTTGATATAGTTACAATCTGTGATTTAAAAGTCTTCTAAATTAAACCAGTTCTCGTCTACCCATGCGTAGTCTACCCATGCGTACTAGGTCAGTTTCCGATGACGTAAATCGATTCATTAAGAATAGCCACAGGCAATATAGCCCAACATATTGCAATTTACAACATTTACTAAGGAAAACGAGCGAAAAGGGTCATCATGGTTTACTTAAAGTTTTTCTTCACATTTCCTCCAGCCTATGGTATCATGGGGTATCATTAGGTAACTTGCTGTTAGTCTAGTAGTAAGTTTCACTGTAAACTTGCTCTCCGTAAATATCGTTAGTTTGTCGTCAATCCAATTGAGTTCACTCAATTATTGAATTGCCGGGGTAGACTGATATAGGATGGGAGTATCCTTAGAGGCCTGGACAAGTCGAATTTGTTCCTTTGTTTTCATTTTATGTATCCATTTAAAGTGACACAAGCTGAGTTCATACAGTTTTTTTCTTAAGTGAAAATACCAAAATAAAGACCACAATTGAACTAATACTTTAGTGTAATGTTAATGTCAAAGCATGTCTTCTATTTCATGAGTCAATTGTCATATGGCATTGTTAGAAGAGTGGCTTGCATAGTATGACTGTCCTAGACATATTTTGATACGTATGATTAGATCTTTTATATGATATATCTTAATACCTGGTTTGAATTCAGCCAATTACAATCAATGGTCAAGTGTGCTTCAGTAAGTAAAATACTGTTGGTCCCTTTCAAATATACAGCAAAACTTGAGCCCTAAACAGCATAAACTCAGCTTGTGCCTTTCGAATTCAACATTTTAAACAAAAACCCGATCAACTTGTGCAAATAGTATTTGAACAATTCTGAATATAATAGCTACATTATGTGTCAAATTTATTCAAACATATAATAATTCCCAGAGGGGTCTGCTAAATGTTACAAAGCTCAAATGAAATAAGTAAAATAAAAATAAAATTAATATTAAAGATAAAGAAGGAAAAAGAAATGAAATATGAGTTTCAGTAAGTTATAAGAGTAGGCGTGGCGGTCACGTGTCTAAATATATATTTACATACTGTGTGACAGTGATTATAATATTAGGCTTATCATTAGTCATTAAGGATATCAAATTAGAAATCAGTTAGGAACATAGGTTTGTAATCTTTTCAATTAATGTCTGCCTGTCATGGGAATAAACTGGGCAGGCTCTTTTAGACCATTAATTCGGCTGAGTCATCTGAGAAGGTTGAGCACGCAACGAACTTTTCCGTTATGTGGACTAGCAGGGAAGGTGTGCAGCAAGTGGAGCGGAGACCTTTAAAGTTAGATTATAATTTAACACCACGTAAGATGGCGACGTGATCACGTGACCACGCTCTATCAGGTGCTTATAACGATAGTAAATAGAGCGTAACAATACCTAAGCAAGGTGTAGGACTTTACATTATCCTATGGATAATTCACTGCGGAAGCTGAATTTAGATCACCGGTAATATGGGCAAGTCGTATCACTAACAACACACAACTAAATGAGTTGACATTCGTACACTCAGACACTCCGTATCCTAATTGAGTATATACCAGTTTAAATTTACAAAGTTGTGATAATGATGTCGATATTGTGCAGAATTGTAACAAGACACCAGAATCAATTAATGTAAGTTGTACGCTGAATGAAGGGTTTCATTCATTATTGTTTTATCGTGGCTAATGAGACACGAGAATTAAATTGATGCACTTATCTGTGAATTTTTAATAAAGTGCACATACATGGATGTAACATATCAACGAAATGGCCCCTAATAATCAATGTGTGACCTTGACATATAGCATGACAGGGATAACTATTTTTTCTTTTAATTTTACTCAAATAATGAAGTGACGATGGAGGAAACTGTTTGTACTTAACTTTAGAACGTCTGCTCTCAAGATCTACATTCGTGAAAAGAGTGCAACAAATCACAAATATATCGAACTTTTAAAATTCAATTAAAATGACATCAAAATGCGCTCGAGATTAAATAATTGTAATAACTCACAGTGCATACAACCTAGGGATACTCAAAGTGTATAAACCTAGGGATAGTCAAAATGTATACAACCTAGGGATACTCAAAGTGTATACAACCTAGGGATACTCAAAGTGTATACAGCCTAGGGATACTCAAAGTGTATACAACCTAGGGATACTCAAAGTGTATACAACCTAGGGATACTCAAAGTGTATACAACCTAGGGATACTCAAAGTGTATACAGCCTAGGGATACTCAAAGTGTATACAACCTAAGGATACTCAAAGTGTATACAACCTAGGGATACTCAAAGTGTATACAACCTAAGGATACTCAAAGTGTATACAACCTAGGGATAGTCAAAGTGTATATAGACTAGGGATAGTCAAAGTGTATACAACCTAGGGATAGTCAAAGTGTATACAACCTAGGGATACTCAAAGTGTATACAACCTAGGGATACTCAAAGTGTATACAACCTAGGGATACTCAAAGTGTATATAGACTAGGGATAGTCAAAGTGTATATAGACTAGGGATAGTCAAAGTGTATACAACCTAGGGATAGTCAAAGTGTATACAACCTAGGGATAGTCAAAGTGTATACAACCTAGGGATACTCAAAGTGTATACAACCTAGGGATAGTCAAAGTGTATACAACCTAGGGATACTCAAAGTGTATACAACCTAGGGATAGTCAAAGTGTATACAACCTAGGGATAGTCAAAGTGTATACAACCTAGGGATAGTCAAAGTGTATACAACCTAGGGATAGTCAAAGTGTATACAACCTAGGGATAGTCAAAGTGTATACAACCTAGGGATACTCAAAGTGTATACAACCTAAGGATACTCAAAGTGTATACAACCTAGGGATACTCACAGTGTATACAACCTAGGGATAGTCAAAGTGTATACCACCTAGGGATACTCAAAGTGTATACAACCTAGGGATACTTAAAGTGTATACAACCTAGGGATACTCAAAGTGTATACAACCTAGGGATAGTCAAAGTGTATACAACCTAGGGATAGTCAAAGTGTATACAACCTAGGGATAGTCAAAGTGTATACAACCTAGGGATAGTCAAAGTGTATACAACCTAGGAATACTTAAAGTGTATACAACCTAGGGATACTCAAAGTGTATACAACCTAGGGATACTCAAAGTGTATACAACCTAGGGATACTCAAAGTGTATACAACCTAGGGATACTCAAAGTGTATACAACCTAGGGATACTCAAAGTGTATACAACCTAGGGATAGTCAAAGTGTATACAACCTAGGGATATTCAAAGTGTATACAACCTAGGGATACTCAAAATGTATACAACCTAGGGATAGTCAAAGTGTATACAACCTAGGGATACTCAGAGTGTATACAGGTTAGGGATACTCAAAGTGTATACAACCTAGGGATAGTCAAAGTGTATATAGGCTAGGGATAGTCAAAATGTATACAACCTAGGGATACTCAAAGTGTATACAGCCTAGGGATACTTAAAGTGTATACAACCTAGGGATAATCAAAGTGTATTTAGTGTGTTAGTTGAGTTGATAAAGTCTAAACTCTACATCTCTAAGACTGTAAACGATAAAAGTGAGTCTTCACTTGTGCCATTTACTGTTTATGACATGGATTTATGTCCGAGTCGTGAAAAGCCTGACTCAAATTAAAGTTGTCTTTTTTTATGTCTGTGTACGAATACCCTGCCATACATATTAAACACATACTGTTTGTACAACGCTGAGATCTTGGTTGAACTTTAATATAACAAATTGCCGACTGATTTATTCCTCACATTCGACAGGTCGTTGAAGTGTTTGTCTACGGTCTCGTTTGGCAAATAGATATAGTCAAAATAATTAGTAATCAAAAGATTAATGTCTCACATATTCTTGTCGATGTGTGAGGGCGCACGACAGGGAACTGTTATCGCTGTGCTATTACTGGCCTTGGAACTTCCCAGTGCCCATTTCACGTTAAGCAAGTAATTAGCGTGGTGACAATCCATTTAGCAGAATGCCCACACAAGAGGAAACGAAACGAAATTCTAGATAGAGCAGCAGCTCATGGAAATCACAAAGTAATCTATACAATAATTATCCGTGACAAATTGTGGCCTACAGTACTGTTACAATACTGAACGAGTTCTCGGTACTAAAACAGTTTTAGGTCTTTGAATCTGCTAGACATCAAACGTTTTAGACTTTGTTACATATTAAAAATGTCTTTCTATTAAAATAAACATTATAGCTAAAATGATGTTGGCTTGGTGTTTGGGACATTGTGTTTTTTGACACAAAAGATAGACATATTTCAACTCTAGACTAACGATAACAGAGACACAACAAACACAGCAGGATCATTTGCCCAATCACATTGAAGGCTGATATAAAGCATTGCCATTCTTTCACAGTGCAGTAAAAACAGGCTTCTAATGAAAACACGTCACATGGACTTGGTGATTTTTATGGCTGCAATTGTTTAGGTTCTAACCATAATCAACATTTAAACTTGATTACTTCTACATCCCCACTGTGCATGGCACCTATGTAATTGTTTATTTAGCATTAGAAGTTGTCTGAGAGTGTAATAAATGGCATGTTACATGGGTGAAACACTAAGTCTACATCATTTTATCTGTAATCAGTCACATTATATATAATAATTTATCAAACCGTAACGTTTGGTAGTTTAGTCTTTGTAAGCACACTTAGAGTTGTACCTTGACAATCGTGAAACTATTACGTTCCGCGCAAATTGTCTACAAGGTTGTCCACCTTGATATTATTCTATAGCTCCATAGATTGCAAAAAATAAGGACAACCTTTTACAGCATGCCGTATAAGGTAAACCCATTTGGCCAAGTGGGTATATTAAGTAGCTAGAAAGATGTATTCACCGAGACGACATTAAATTTGAGTTAATAAACCATAAACATCATCAAAAGAATATGAAAGAGTTCATAAAATATGTTAGCTACTTCATAAGCCATCAAGTCAGACATTAATTCTGTTTTGATAATCATTGTTTTCTAAATCAGAAACTTCATGACATCAATGTGACCACACATTACTAGTCATGACATCAATGTGACCACACATTACTAGTCCTGACATCAATGTGACCACATATTACTCGTCATGACATCAATGTGACCACATATTACTCGTCATGACATCAATGTGACCACATATTACTAGTCCTGACATCAATGTGACCACATATTACTAGTCCTGACATCAATGTGACCACATATTACTAGTCCTGACATCAATGTGACCACATATTACTAGTCCTGACATCAATGTGACCACACATTACTAGTCCTGACATCAATGTGACCACACATTACTAGTCCTGACATCAATGTGACCACATATTACTAGTCCTGACATCAATGTGACCACACATTACTAGTCCTGACATCAATGTGACCACATATTACTAGTCCTGACATCAATGTGACCACACATTACTAGTCCTGACATCAATGTGACCACATATTACTAGTCCTGACATCAATGTGACCACATATTACTAGTCCTGACATCAATGTGACCACATATTACTAGTCCTGACATCAATGTGACCACATATTACTCGTCATGACATCAATGTGACCACATATTACTCGTCATGACATCAATGTGACCACATATTACTAGTCCTGACATCAATGTGACCACATATTACTAGTCCTGACATCAATGTGACCACACATTACTAGTCCTGACATCAATGTGACCACATATTACTAGTCCTGACATCAATGTGACCACACATTACTAGTCCTGACATCAATGTGACCACATATTACTAGTCCTGACATCAATGTGACCACATATTACTAGTCCTGACATCAATGTGACCACACATTACTAGTCCTGACATCAATGTGACCACATATTACTAGTCCTGACATCAATGTGACCACACATTACTAGTCCTGACATCAATGTGACCACATATCACTAGTCCTGGCATTCCCTGTGGTATGAAGCCATCCTTTCTAACTGTTTAAAAAGTTTAGTACTCCCTTTAGTATCGCTGCTTGCAGTGTTCATTCATGTATAAACTTGTTCGTGCACCATATAAACTCCCTTATCGCTCTTTGCTGTGTTCATGATATGTATAAATGTTATAGGGCACTCGAGAGTTGCTCTCACCATATTTACATAATATATGCATCAACCTACTGTATTTGTTACAGTGTCAGGAAGAAAATGGCATTTGGTCTTTGACGTTTATTAAAAGGTTCTTCAGAATAAAGCCAAAATTCTTTTTCAACACATTCTTGCATTTTATTTGTAATTCTTTCGACAGATTATTTTTATTTCGGTTTGTATAATTATAAATAAAAATATTTACGTTTTATGAATTCACATCATAATCTTGGGTTTAAAGTGATCGTAATTAACACACACATTGAACATGTTTCATTGTTGGGACAAATATGTCGGCTACAGAATGATACTCAGAGTGAATTATTTGTGTTAACACTCAAACATATTCAATATGTACAAAGTGATGACTCCATACTGCACCTCAACGTAATATATATGCATAAGTACATGTGATACCAATGTCGGATCAAAAGGTGTCTCCCACGTGACAATCAATACCTCAGTGTCTGACTGTAATTATATCGGAGATAGTCAATTTCAACTATGTAAATATCTATGTAATTGAAATTGATCAAATCAGTCAGTTAAAATCATTGATTAGGGAAATGAATATCAACCAATTCTCTCGGTCAAATGAACTGTTTATTTTTGACAAACCCTTTTCACAGTAAATATGTTATCAAGATATTCTAGTTTTCTATAAATACCGTAACGGAATTCACTTTAAAAAAAACAAGTATCGGCCTAACATATAAAAAGTCCCAGGGAAAGAACAAGAATTAAACATCGCTAAATATTACAGGCATTTCGACATATAATTATGTCATGTAAGCGTCATGACCTTATTACACGACGCTCATGACATTTTAGTTGAACTTTAAAAAGAGCATCCCTGGGATGTTTCGAAATCTCCGATAATACAACACCTCATAATCCGGAATTGTAAACCGATCTTGTGCCAGGAAGCAACATCGGAAGGATTTGTATTTCTGTAAGCTCTTTATGGACACATATCGCGAGTAAGTTGATGTAGATGTGTTGATTATATCTTGCCTTTGGCTCGTGTACCTATAACAATCATTAGAAGCCATCAAGGTCTGTTTCCGATCTATTTTAGTGAGTATAAATTACATGTGACATTAGTAGAGAGGGAAGCTGCGCTTAGGACACACTTTCTGATCGTCAATTAAGCGTGATATTATGTTACTGACCGAATGCAATCGTTGCAATCGTGCTCGAACTTTCAATTTATATATAAAATAATAATATAATATCACAATATTGGAGATAAGACGTTTAAAACTGTGACCTCTGACCAACAAAGAAGGCTAAAGAATCTCAGTTCCGCTCCTGAGGGGGATTAAGAGGAGAGAAGATGACAATACAGGCTACATAACTTTCGTCAACTCTAAAAGGAGACGGTCATAGTGGCACTCATCAGGGGCACCAATAGGATACTAATTGAAAACCGTAAAACAATAGACTAAGGCTGATGAACTGATAATAAAATAAAGCATAGTACATGAACTGAAGACATTAAAAATATATCACCGCGGCTCAAAGTGAAATATCAGGTTTTATTGCGTCGTAATTTCATTAGGCATCTATCTCACATTGTGATGTATGATTAAGGTAATTCACGATCGATCAAAGACGTTAAGTTAAAACAATTAACCTAGTCAAAAGGTGAACCTTCGATCGTCCATACTTTCTTTATGGTGTTTGTATTTCACTATACATTGGTTGTCTTACACCTGATCCCACCCTATTCTGTTCATGGAAATATTTTCACTTAACTAAACGTTCACATTTCGTTCAATAGTTTCCTTCCAATACTGAATGTGCACACTTGTACATACATACATACATACATACATACATACATACATACATACATACATACATACATACACACACACACACACGTACATACATACATACATACATACATACATACATACATACGTACGTACGTACGTACGTACGTACGTACGTACGTACGTACGTACGTACGTACGTACGTACGTACATACATACATACATACATACATACATACATACATACATACATACATACATACATACATACATACATACATACATACATACATACATACATACATACATACATACATACATACATACATACATACATACATACATACATACATACATACATACGTACGTACGTACGTACGTACGTACGTACGTACGTACGTACGTACATACATACATACATACATACATACATACATACATACATACATACATACATACATACGTACGTACGT
Organism: Glandiceps talaboti; assembly: GCF_964340395.1. NCBI lineage: Eukaryota > Metazoa > Hemichordata > Enteropneusta > Spengelidae > Glandiceps > Glandiceps talaboti. The sequence continues at coordinate 532,326 of NC_135562.1, read as the reverse complement.
ACGTACGTACGTACGTACGTACGTACGTACATACATACATACATACATACATACATACATACATACATACATACATACATACATACATACATACATACATACATACATACATACATACATACATACATGTTCCTTGATAAAAGGAACTTTGGTGTGTATCACGATTTAAATTCAATACAGTTCTACTTGTATGTTCTGAAGTTACAAAATACAATTGATGTAATTACCATATATGATAATTTAGATAGTTGCCATGGACATAATAGCGGTTGCTATGCGTATAATACGGATTGCTGTGGGCATAAAAGCGGTTGGAATGTTTAGATTTGTTGTGTTCGAGTGCTAGAATGATTAATGATAGAGCGATGGTTGTGTCTCTAATTGGGTTTTCCTGTGGTATCTATACCTGTCTTTTCCTTAGTCACTTCAACTACAGGTCGGTCGAAAAGTCCCTTCCCTCAGACATTCAAATGTATATTTATTACAACTCAAGTTGGTCTGTTAGTTTTATGGAAAAGACAACTTTTGCTAAGGAACGTCTTCATCGATCTGTTTATTTTCTGGATTACTCATTTGTTTCAACTTTTTAAATATCGGGACTGTGTTGTTACTAAGAGCATCGTAATGGTTTCTTAACAAATACACCATTATATCTAAAACCTAAATCGCAGATGGATGGAACTCATCTTAAAATCATAAATCAGTTTTGTGGCTCCTATGGATGTGACCATGGTTGGTGTGGATGTGATCATGGTTGCCATGGATATTATCATGGTTGTTATGGATATGATCATGGCTGCTCAGGGCTTCTACCTTGATTTCAAAATTCCATTTGTTCCTGCCTAGATCACGCTTTACATATTTAAGCTTCCAAAAATGGTTAGTCAGTAAACCAACCTGAATTTACTACACTGATTGTAGTCGACTAGTAGTTTCGTTGTCAAATGACGTGCCTTCTGGGATGTACAGTCAACGATTATTGCTGGTTTGACTACGTGTAAAATACTATAAAATACGGTTCAGCAATAGATTGTTAATATTACTAAATACTATCACAATAGGAAATATCGAAAGTGAAATATACAATTTACAGAGTATCTGTTAAGATACAAAAAGGACAAAAAATGCGACTAACCTGAAAGTATTGCAAGTGGAGTTCTGCTATGAAAGCAAGTTCAGTGGACCCAAGGCTTTCGTGGACCCAAGGGTGTCGTGGTTAGTTTATAAAGCTATCAGTCACGTGACCTGAATTGAGCTTATCAGAAGAAAACATACTAATTACATCGATTGCAAATACATCATATGAAAACGTAAACAGGTTTTAAGATTATGACGTGGATATACATGTATAATAATAATAATAATACAATGCATAATTATATATGTGCACTGATCGGAATACTCAGTTTGACTAAATTGAAGTAATACATGACCCCAGGCTATGAAACTTATCGATATTCCTTTTACATTTTTACAATGTTCACTTCCCACTGATTCGTGATCCATCATTACTGTGATTCTCTATATGTTTGTATACCCTAACAGCTCCTCTGTTTCTCATTCTGTTCACTATACTTAGATTTTCTGCTAATGTCCTGAGGCCTGTAAAAACGAAAGACAACAAAATAACCTGTTTCCGCCTAATTGACATCATAATTGTTTTTTTAGCTGATGACGATAAGATACAGATAGTGGTCAGTGGGATGAACATAAAAATGGAACTAATGATGATAACTTAAGCTTATCATCCAGGAAGGAATCATTACAGGCATGTTGACGTGTCTATGTTTTGATACTATAGTTCACTTTAAGTTTGAAGTAAGTATAGTCTTAAACTGGTCCCTGCGTACATTGTATACGACGCACGCAGATAACTAGAATACGTGTAAATCGCATCTCGCTTTATAGTAGCTGAGATGAGATAAACAATCAACCAAATATATACTGCAAAGAATTGTTGGCATGTATACAATTCCCCGTGGCCTCGCACGAACTGATAAGTCACATGATGACGCCGGGATTTGTGAACAACATAAATTGTATACTTAATGTTTCAAGTCAAAAACATTTGTATTTTCCTTTCAACTTTCACACCCTTTTTACCCCAAGCCTGGTAGCTTTGAACGGTCGTTACTATAGGAAAACATCGTGGTGCTAAGAAATACACTAAACTGACCACTCATCCAGGAATTGATTGCACTGTGTTTAATCATCGCAACTGCAAACCCTTTAATGGCAACTGCACACCCTTTAATGGCAACTGCGGACCCTTTAATGGCGGCAATGTGTCATCAATATGCCATGTTCACTACATCCGTACCTAAACTTAGCACTCTGAAAAGTGTATTAGTTACGTTAATATAATTGATTTACACATATAGAACAGTACGTTCAAGAAACAAATGCCACTTGAGGGAACTATTACAGGATTTAAAAAATTGGAAATCTGTCTCATTTTTAGTTGTTGATCATTTGGTATTTATCGTTATTGCAGTACGATGAAGGCAATGTATATGTAAATGATTCTATTTTAGACTGTGACTTGGCAATAAAGTTCAAACGCAATTTTGTTTTGGATGAGATTGGCAGACTGGTGTATTTGTCATCTATACTAAATCAATGTATTATTCACAACATGATTGCTGGTCTCACTACTTTTGCTAGCAATTACGGGTTACATGTACATCAGATGTGAGTCTTTTCATTACTCGGACACACGTACATATCAGTTCATGGTGACATTCCCCTAAGCATTCTAAAGTCACTAATTGATACGCATGGCATTAAATTTGATACATGGTGACATTAGGACTATCTAAGTCAGACCTCCTACTCTCTATAGGAGTCAGTTGCAATGATGAATTTGAACCACAATTGAGTACTTGACCAAAGGGAATTTAGAACTTGATAAAATATTACTTATGTTGTAACAAATTTGCTGTTTTAGGATGTCATTATAAAGGTTTTAGGATGTCATTATTACGTTGGTTAAGTTGTTGTCTTTTACAAAACTCCAATGAAATGTATTTCACCTGAATGAGATTGTCGTCTGACTCAAATATTACCAGCATTGCTACAGTACATCGACTGGTGCCAAAAAAAGGAATATTACCAACATTGGTAGTTGTGTACTTTGCGTGTAATACCATTAGTAATACCACGATATTAATGAAATGAAGTATTTCGTTTTATAATTTCTATTCCTTGAATAGCAAAAGCCTTGGAAACTAACTACATCGTGATTGCGATTGGTATACAGTGGTGTTTGCTATACAGTGGTGATTGGTATACAGTGGTGATTGGTAGGCAGTGGTGATTGGTATGCAGTGGTGATTGGTAGGCAGTGGTGATTGGTATACAGTGGTGATTGGTAGGCAGTGGTGATTGGTATATAGTGGTGATTGGTATACAGTGGTGATTGGTATACAGTGGTGATTGGTATACAGTGGTGATTGGTAGGCAGTGGTGATTGGTATACAGTGGTGATTGGTATACAGTGGTGATTGGTAGGCAGTGGTGATTGGTATACAGTGGTGATTGGTATACAGTGGTGATTGGTATACAGTGGTGATTGGTATGCAGTGGTGATTGGTATATAGTGGTGATTGGTAGGCAGTGGTGATTGGTATACAGTGATGATTGGTATACAGTGGTGATTGGTAGGCAGTGGTGATTGGTTTACAGTGGTGATTGGTAGGCAGTGGTGATTGGTATACAGTGGTGATTGGTATACAGTGTTGATTGGTATACAGTGGTGATTGCTATACAGTGGTGATTGGTATACAGTGGTGATTAGTATACAGTGGTGATTGGTAGGCAGTGGTGATTGGTATGCAGTGGTGGTTGGTAGGCAGTGGAGAATGGTATACAGTGGTGATTGGTATACAGTGTTGATTGGTATACAGTGGTGATTGGTATACAGTGGTGATTGGTAGGCAGTGGTGATTGGTAGGCAGTGGTGATTGGTATACAGTGGTGATTGGTAGGCAGTGGTGATTGGTATACAGTGTTGATTGGTATACAGTGGTGATTGGTATACAGTGGTGATTGGTATACAGTGGTGATTAGTAGGCAGTGGTAATTGGTATACAGTGGTGATTGGTAGGCAGTAGTGATTGGTATGCAGTGGTGATTGGTAGGCAGCGGTGATTGGTATACAGTGGTGATTGGTAGGCAGCGGTGATTGGTATACAGTGGTGATTGGTAGGCAGCGGTGATTGGTATACAGTGGTGATTGATTTGTAAGATGAGCCAAGATGCCTTACCATAATCGTTACTGGTTTAATCTCCTTAGATGTAATGAATCGAGATTTGTTATGACGGAAAGACTGATGTGTGAAATGGATGTTAAAACTCGACTTGATTTTTATATTAACTCGTAATTTTGTTCAAATGATTTCTTGAAGTGTAAAAGCAGTGAACATCGTTTACTAGTAATATAAACGGTTATTTGAATTTATAGATGTAGGGTAGATATATCTATATATAAATTAACTGTGACACTAATAACTTTAGTATATAAATAGGTAAGGATTTAATTCAGTGTTTATAGATGTAGGGTAGATGTATCTATATATTAATTAACTGTGACACTAATAACTTTAGTATATAAATAGGTAAGGATTTGATTCAGTGTTTATAGATGTAGGGTAGATATATCTATATATTAATTAACTGTGACACTAATAACTTTAGTATATAAATAGGTAAGGATTTGATTCAGTGTTTATAGCTGTAGGGTAGATATAGCATTTACTTTTAATGAGTAATTTGAATAAATAACGACCTTTAGTAATTAAGCTATATCTTTGCAGAGCACACTTCAAATTCCACATAATTTGGCACATATATCAACCAGGAGAAAACACACATACCCTCTAAAGCCTGGTATAGTTTTTAATTTTAATGAGCAATGTGCATAATTAACGATTTTCGGTAAATAGGTTATATCTTAAGAATGTAAGCTTTAAATTTCAGATAATGTAGTGTATGTATTGATGGTAAAGAAGTGCATGTGTCATCTAAAGCTTGGTGATATAATTTATAAACTAAATGGTTAATTTGCATAATAAATGGTTAATTTGCATAATGAATGGTGTTTTAATATGTTAACTATGCATTGCAAGCTTCAAACTTCATATAGTTTCATATAATTAATTTTGCAATTAATGGGTACATCATGTATGATAGCTATAACTCAGAATTTTGCCTTCCAACAATATGGATAGGCCCAAAAATCTATGGGTCTGCCCTTACGGGAGGCATTCAGTTTAAATCTGGTTATATCATTACATGTAAATTTGCTACGGTCGATTCGTTGCGGGTGAAAGTTTTCATCTGAATGAAATAATTTATCTTTCTCCAATGAACACACAGCGACTAAATTTTACTGTTGAATGATGACTTAGACTTGTCAAGTCGACAAAATCGTACTATATTGCTCATAACTGTTGTTACCCCCCTGAGGTTTGAAGTGGGTAATGATGTGAATAGACGACACTTCAAAGTAGTGATGCACGGGTTGCGATTCAATACACGCGCCAATAAATGTTGGCTTCATTTATCTTCGAGATTGATTCTGTGAAACTCGCTTCTTAAGACGTGGAGCTAAAATAGAGCTTATCCGAGATATATTGCGAAATGAGAAACGATCATTTATTCTAGCTGGCTGTCATTTATAACAAACGAGTCGTTATCAATAAAAAAAGGAAAATAAAAATACATGAATTGTCAGAGAGAAGACTGTATAAAATAGTAAAACAAAGCTCTCAGATTAGTTTGGAAACTAATCTATTTGAATTTGTATTGATTTGTGACAAAACAAGCCTTCATTGAAGACATAGTTCCCGACTGGTGTGTTAAATGGCAAACTTGAAGCTACTATGCAAATTCGAATGCTATTTCTAGATACAAAACTTCACTGATTGACCAATTTGCTATTTGACCTTGAATATGGAGATGAAGTCAAGGTCAAGGTATAAAAAGAAAGTGTACCTTTCGGTATAGACATTTAAATAGTGTCTTTTGTCCATTCAACTGAGTTAACAGTAGAATAGGGCCATATTTTAGAAAATTGGATTGGGAGAGGGACTCCTTTTACTTTCACTCATGTATTGTAGAACATTGCATTATTTTCGCCATCCCATCCGTCGCTGCCACCACTTCAAATCCCATTGTTGCCACTTCGGTTAGGGTTAGGGTTAGGGTTAGGGTTAGGGTTAGGGTTGGGGTTATGTGTAGGTATCATAATGAAAGCCTACATCAATCAAATTGCTGCTGACAACCATGTAATAAATAAGTTGTCAGTTGTGGTGTTAGAAGAGGAGTGTGTCTCACAGGATTAAAACGGGAGCTGGAAGGTAAGATACGGATGATGTAGTGGAGATGGTGCATGAATATCATGAGTATGCCAATCTAATCGTTGCGAGTTGTGGCCTTCAGCTCAGCCAATGAAATCCAAACGCAGGTGAAGGTAGTAATGGGAAGTCCTTATCATTGATTCTGGGGCTCGTATCCTTGTACATTTCTGACAACACTTTGACCCATGTTTTGAAATATTCTAACAGGGTGGGGTCATGTTTTGGTGAAAGAAAGTTAAGAGATGGCCAATTTTTACCACTACGGATATGGGGGAGGGTAATACTACGCAACAGCCCAAATTTGATTTCCCTGCCCCCCTGGAATTACGGAAGGCACCCTAAAAGAACACATTTAGATGTGCGTTGACATTCACAAAGGTTACGTCACACTAATGTGACATTTTCAAGGTATCTTTGTGTTTCACTGTACAGTTACTGACGCTAAGAATATGTACAAATATATGCCCAGCATTTATGTGGACTTTCACTTCTTGAAATGTAAATGGAGCACAATGCATCGATCCGAATAAACGGTTGGATTTCCAAGAATTTACGAGGCAATGTTCGTTCTTTCTTCTCTGTCTCTTGTTCCTCTTTCATTCCTCCCGTTTTTGGTATGTATGTATGTATGTATGTATGTATGTATGTATGTATGTATGTATGTATGTATGTATGCATGCATGCATGCATGTATGTATGTATGTATGTATGTATGTATGTATGTATGTATGTATGTGTGTGTGTGTGTGTGTGTGTGTGTGTGTGTGTGTGTGTGCGTGCGATGATGATGATGATGATGATGATGATGATGATGATGATGATGATGATAGACAGTTTGATGTATTTCATATTTTCATTTCTAGCATTATATCCCTGTCAATGTGTTAACTGACTGTACAGCTTTCACTTAAAGCTTTCGCGGGCTGTGGTAATTTCTTTCTTTCACTTGTAGTCCAAAATTTCAATCATTGAATCACGAGAAGAAGATACTAATTTTGCCATGGTTATATCACGTTCAGACTCCGACATCATCACAACATAACTAAAATATATTGTCTCATAGATCTACTTCTTCTTCTTCTTTTTTATCAATGATGTTTTATTGGAGTCACGGGAATGAATAAATGACACTTGAGACTGTCCCTATACAAAGTGAGCGGTATGAAGTGAAACTACACCAAAGGATATTATTACGTATAATTGTAAAACGTAAATTAGTTGTTACATCCGGATTTGAAACACAACCCCACAGTACAGAAAGACAATTTTCCTCTAGGTTTCTTAAAGTCCTGCCTGTGTACATAGCGATTATTCAGCCACTTGCTTTTGGCCACTTTCTAACTCCGGATTTGAACGTTAGTTAGAACAGGATTCTTTGATGTATTCCCGGGGGTGATGATGTTGAAAGAAATCGGACGTATCCGTCAACGTGATATTATTGGATTATCATTTTACGTATACCGGGAACCACTTTCATCAACAATGATTAGCAGATATGAATAGATAAGATCAGTTAAAATCTTAGTTGCCGTGTTCTATTAGCATAGAATCCAAGTATAGTCATTGGATTCGAGTTCCCGGGATACTTGAGTTCCATATATATATTTTTACAATGACGTTTCAACGTACAATTAACTTTCAAAATAGATTGGTCGTATACAAACATCCCTCCAGCCAGAGTCATTTTCCACTAGCTGGGGGGGGGGGGGGACGCGCGGACGCCGGATCTGCGTTGCTGTCGTAAACCACAGCCTCTTTTACGGCACCATCCAAGACGCAATAACAGCTCTGGTTCACAAGAATGCAAAGCAGTTAAAGATGTACTTGTGGATTAACGACAAAAGCCTTTATAAGTATATTATTAAATATTACTTTTGGGTCTATAGAGCCAACCTTGTCTTGCTGTACAGTCTATTTACTTAGGCAATATGAAGTACACTCTAGTCTACAATAGTTACCACTATTTTGGAGAAATTATCTTTTTTGATCACAAATAACATATTTCACATAATGTTATTATTTGTGCTTTTGCGAAAAATGTCAGGTTCAATCAATTCACAAGTACGGCAGAAAAACAACAACAACAACAACAACAATAATAATAATAATAACAACAATAACAACAACAACAACAACAACATATACCGTATTGTTTAATATTTTGATTTACACAAAAGTACTTGTATCTACTCTAATAGTATATTACAATAACACCATAAAAAAATTACTCATTATTTCAAACATTGACCTTACCGGATTTTACGACTATATCCAGCATTCCATACCTGCCTATCTTCATCGAGCATGTCGCGGTGGTACACAGGTGATATAGCAAGTAAGAGGTCATGTCAAAGTCAAAAATTAACCACGGTATTGGTTAATGTGATTTACACGTATGTCCTCCTCGTGACAATTATTTCACATATAGATTGAAGTTAGCATTTACTAATGTTTTAGTTTGTTTAGTAATTTACAATAATTGTAAACAATAACAGGAAAGCTTCAACTTACCTTGAGGGTACGTTGTTACTTTCTAACAAGTATTACGAGCATCAACCAGGTCAACTGAGATTGAACGGTAAAACAGCTCCAGGTATGTGTACACACAGTCGAGTCGTCGAACTCTCAAAGGTTGCAGATATGCCGGTGAACAAATAGGTGTGTGACGATCCTTCAAAGCAACCAAGTAGATCTCCCAGCCTTAGACGGATTACGTAAGTTAATAGAAATGTCCGACAGAGTTGTTGAATGTGTAGAGTGTAGCTAGGAGGTACACACACTTGAAACTCTCTGTCACTCCGCCTCGTGTAAGTTACTGTTGTAAACCTCAGACTACTAAACCCAGCAGTCGTTCGATACAATAATTTGTGTGTTTGTTTGTGTGGTGACGTAACACACAGTATTCAACACCTCAAATGAAATAATTCAACTCGTTGGTTATGGATTGCGTTGCCGCGACACCAGACTGCGACAAAAGTAACAGTCACTTGCTATAAAGACAATACTGTTGTTTTTTAGTATGTCAAATGCCACACTTCTACGAGCACGTCTACTTGGATATATATTATGGCTTCACACTCGACTGACATTTCCACTGTCTCGAACACATTGTATCACCTTGAGAGGTTTCAAAGTTACTGAAGCTAAGACTTTGTCCAAATATTAAACAGTTCCATTCATATTGACTTCTACTTTTTGGCGGGGATGTTTAAGTTTCACAGTGTACAATATACGGCACAATTAAGGGTAGACGTTGGTATGTGTTGTGTGTGATGCACACAACAGATGTTATACTACTTGAATGGCCAAGGCATATACTCCAGGTGTATTCTTTCTCTTTAGTGGTCTGAGACCCGGGTTTGAGATTCTTTTCAACGTGCTTTACGTCATAAATCCCATACCTCTTTACGGCACAGTGTGAAACGTACCCGCCAAGGGGAAAGTATTATTTTTCGTTACGTCACAGAAAAAATGTATTCTAGTTTGCGAGAATGACAAGTATATACCATGTGTCAACTCGGATGTGACGAACGATGCACAAAATCATTTTCAAACAACTCTCCTGTGATTTTATACTTGAAAAACAATATGAAACAGCATATACCAAGTCCTTGTTTGTAAATTAAAAATTATAAAACATTAACAAATGTTTAAAATATTTGTTATTGTACTTACAAACAAATGTTTTCACAGTTTTTAGCTTTTTACAATTTATTGAGTTACAAATAAAAGTGCCCCCACTCCACCTTCCCAATCTAAAACTTGCCCCACTACACAAAATTGCATACGTATAGATTTATGTATAACTTTGTCCTGAGAAAGTTTGTTAGCTTGATTTATCTTTCACTTAATCTCTAGGTAGTATTATGTTGTCCGTGTAATTTACTTGTATTCCCAATAGATTAACAGATTGTAATCTATTAATGCCAATGGCATACTTAAAGATCTACATTCCAGCTAGTTACGCCTACTACAAGTTTGTCTACTTTATTGTCAACGATTTATACAGTATTTGTCTCATTACAGGATTGATTAGAACTGGTAACGATTCGTGTAATTGGCAAGCTATACCTTAATGACAAAATTCTAATTTCCGTAACGTGTATGATTTATCTTGTAATCTGTAAAGACGTACCCTAATCAAATAACACATTGAATAATATATGAACTATTTCAGTTTGTTTTAGGAACACGACATTTAAAGTAAGTTACAGAAGCATGTCAAATGAAATTTACATAACCAACTTAAAGTTAGAGTACATATCTTTAAATACCATGACACCCTTCCCCACCCATCCACCCTCCCACTCACTCACTCACCCCACACCTACACTATCATTCTGGTCAAGTGAGTTTATTGAAACAATGCAAGAGTAATGACATTCCATAGTCATGTGATGTTTTATTACTGTGGTTTTTACTCATTATATTTCGATGGTTGTCATGTCTGCAGCCTGAACTTTGACCGTTAATTGTAACTGTAAAGGGTCGGCCAATGACCCACATACCGCATTGCACCGGTTAGAAGAAGTTTGGAACTCGACACCGCATGAAATATTTTACGCGATGCTGAATTGACACCTGATTGAACCTAAAAAGGTGTACGATATTTAGTGTAGATGTGAAAGTGCTTTCTTTCACATTGAGCAATTCAAGTAGAGACAGAATAATTAGGATGTGAAAGTGGTATTTAGTTTTGGATTTTTAACGATCATGACAACGATATTATGTTTTTTTTCTAATCTAAGTCTAGATAACATAGACAACAAAGTTAATATTTATAACTAAATAAATGTTTAAAATTTTTAATAATATAGAGAAATATGTGAAAGATTGTTATTGTATATACACGAAGTTATTTGTGAGGAAATGTGTAATCTCAAATACTCATTACGTCATTACGTGTGTCCATAAATAATTGGACTATATTGTGATGTGACGTCACGTGACGTGACGAGAAGAGATGTGATTTAAAATGGTCTGTATTTATTAAATTTGTTTACAAATCTCTTCCTGTACGTACAATAACAAACTTTATACAAATATTTAGTGTTTTTTTGTAATTTATCATGTTCCAACACGGACCAAGTCTATCTTGTTTACATTATTTTTTTTAGAAGAAAAACATAAAGTTGTTTTCCTTGTGAAAAATCCAAAATAAGCACCTATTTCTCAAAAATCCAAAATTACCTATTTCTCATCCAATGGCCACTTTAAAGTGTGGCATTATCATTCTGGAGACATCTTTGTCTTATGAAGTTGTAATAAATTCAATAAGCGTTCTACAGTGAGCTCATTTCACTAAGTGGATAGATATTGAAGATTTGATGATACATGAATTAAACATACTATGGACCGTCTTAGTGTACGAAGCATAGATGGATGTGATTCAGTGCAAAAACCTATCACGCAGTCAAAATCATGATGTATTTGTCACATGTACTAATCGTTTTCTAACACACCATAGACCCTCCCTCAGTGGAGGGTCTATGAACACACCTTGTACATTTCCTATGTTGTGATTTGTCAATATGTGGTCACGTGCTGTGTACCATCTTTACACTGTTCAACGCAAATGACGTTTACCGGTCAACATTTTTCGTGATGCCAGTGTACGGGTTAGTATGTGTATGTATGTATGTATGTATGTATGTATGTATGTATGTATGTATGTATGTATGTATGTATGTATGTATGTATGTATGTATGTATGTATGTATGTATGTATGTATGTATGTATGTATGTATGTATGTATGTGTGTGTGTGTGTGTGTGTGTATGTATGTATGTATGTATGTATGTATGTATGTATGTATGTGTGAGAGAGAGCGCGCGCGTTTGTGTTTGTTTGTTTGTTTGTTTGTGTGTGTGTGTGTGTGTGTGTGTGTGTGTGTGTGTGCGTGTCAAACCTCCCAGATAGTCCCTATATGGAAGGGTTAGATGGGCATTCTGGCTTCTGAATCCCTGAAAAAGACAGCAGATCACAACAGCTTAGAAGGAACAATATTACTCGGCAAAATCTGAAAATCGTGAACGAGCAACATACGTGTACAAAAATTTCACGTAAACGAGTGTCATTGAGTATACAACACTCGTTCGTTTTTTTTAATGCTTTACACATATATATAATCACTAGACTATTCACATATACTAGTGCAAATCAACTGTCTGAGTAATTAAATCAATTACAATACGTGTGAAAATAGTACATCACCGTCAATTAATTTATTACATTACCGATCGAGTTTCGTTCTGTCTGTGCACACATCACGTCGTCACCGGCATCACAGAATTTCGTTTTGTCTTCACGTACACACACAACCACACCATATAAGTTCATATATTTAAATGGCTCCTATAACGTGTAATAAATTTCGTTACACACCACCAATTATATGGTGCGGTGAAGGTAAAGACAAGTACGGTGTTTTTATGACAGGTCGATTTTGTCGTCGAATTTGATCTTGTAGAGATTAATTCTGTATATACGGGTGTTACGTTATATGACTTGATAAACAACTTGTATTTCTCAAACGTACAGGATTAATAGACCAAGTATAAAAGTTGGTTGATTGAGGGACAGTTTGATTGAATTGTAGAAAATTAACTGGTTGTTTTTTTCAACGTAGAGGACGCTAAACTCAATACAAACATCTATCATCACATCGTTTCAGTCTGTAACAGTACGCCGTGAAGGGCGCCCTCACACACCAAGTGCGAAGTGATAGTCGTCTGGTCTGTGGAATTTTAATTCATTAATTTTTAAAAACAAATTAAATCAATACAAATCAGTACTTATATAATGCCATAATTTGTATTAAACTGCAGCATTTATTGATAAACTAAAATTGCAAGTACCACATAACAAACAAATTCAAATGAGCAAAATGACGGAGTAAAGCATTCCAGTCATTCTTCGGCGAACAATCCGTTGTAAATAATGAAGTAAAGAAAATGCAATGCTTACATATATACAATCATAAAGTTGCGTACAATGTCCATTGGCAACAAGAAAAAAGATACGAATAACTTCCTGGATAAAGACTGCCCTCAACGACATGTATTCAATATCCATTTGTTTTTACATGGTCTGTGTGTATGCCAATTTTAACCTGTGATCTCTGTTAAAATTAAAATAAATCAATTATAAATCTGTAATCTATACAATTGTAAAGTAAATACACATAAAAATAATAAAAAATAATAAATATGATCGCTATTGTGTATATATCCACATTAGGACTCAATATGTCCATATTTGGAATCAATATATAGTAATCGCTACTGTGTTTGTCCACATTAGGACTCAATATGTCCATATTTGGAATATGATTGCTATTGTGCATGTTCACATCATATCAGGACTCAATATGTCCATATTAGGACTCAATATATCCATATTAGGACTCAATATATCCATATTAGGACTCAATATGTCCATATTAGGACTCAATATATCCATATTAGGACTCAATTCTTGGACTGGTAATAAGGCTATAGTATAAGGTGCCAATACTTAACTCTATTTTTCTCATTGTAACATAAATGATAGCTATATAATTTACGTTTTAAAAAAGTAAGTGTATGAGTACATATTGGTGATACTGTCAATTCACAATTAATTGTACTTGAATAGTCTGAATGACTTAGAAATGACACTTAAAGTCAGAAGAAAACTTTGAACCATTTTCAGAATTTTAGCAATAAAAATTATGCAATAAACAATAATTTTTGTTCAGATACACTTGTGGGGTTGCAATCTGACAATCAGTGATGTTGGATTATTTTTATCTAATCCTCTCATAAGGTGTCACTTTTAAAAAAAAAAATGTCACCAGAGATTGAAGGATATTATTGGTTGGGTCATGAGAAACAGAGAATTAAATAAGGCACCTAGGCTAATAATAAGAGGGCAAGTAAATTAAATAAGGCCACCTAGTCTAGTAATAAAAAGGCAAGTAAATTAAATAAGGCCACCTAGGCTAATAATAAAAGGGCAAGTAAATTAAATAAGGCCACCTAGGCTAATAATAAAAGGGCAAGTAAATTAAATAAGGCCACCTAGGCTAATAATAAAAGGGCAAGTAAATTAAATAAGGCCACCTAGGCTAATAATAAAAGGGCAAGTAAATTGCGATGACAACAATTCTCTACACATCTACTTCAACACTCCAACCCTATAAAAATGTTTTTTAATTGGAAATATTAGTACACAATACTTAGATTTTTACATTAAGCTTTAACAAAGTAACAAGTAAATAAAAATTCTCTACAAATCTACTTTTACATTTCACTAAAAAACAAAAAAAATTTCCACTGAAAATACAAATCCTAAACTTTACCCGTGTACAAAACATTATAAATTGTTAGCATTGCACTTAGAGAATACATACATGTGACAGTACTTGAGATAAATGTTGGTGATGATTATTATGCAATATAATATAATATATGAAGAACCTTTAAATATGTGTCCATTTTTTATTTTCAAGTGTAACATTAATCTTCAGCATGTTTGATTTTAAAAGTAGTTTGAGAAAGTATGAAGTGTAGGTTTTTTACTCAGTTGTTAGAAATAACGTGTAGATTTTTTGTTTGAGAAAACAACTGTATTTTCTGTACACAAAAATATGAACATTTTTGTGGTAGACAAGTGAAATATACATACATGTAGTCCTGGTAGCCAAGTGAAATGTACATAGTCCAGGTACACTCAGTAGCATACAATGTAATGTTACCATGTAACTATTATTGGCAGTGTCATACACAGAAGGTGGAAATGATAATAAGATGCAATATTATATTCAAACTCGAGACATTCTACACAAGATTCAGGTCTCAGCCATGGGAGATAAAATATGACATAATTTGGCCGCTAAAAGTGTTTGGTGACAGATAAAATATGTAATAATTTGGTCATTCAAAGTGTTGTTTGGAGGCAATATTTGGCTACAAGTACTGCAGCTCACTTTGAAAATCATTTTTTCTTAAAATGTCCTGGCAATAATTGATGGCTGGCTTGGCTAGTTTAAATAGGTCTGCTAAATTGATTGCAATAAAAAATATTTTGTTGAACTTCATATTTTTATGGATATTGTGTTGTTCATTTTATCTAGTGATGTGTAATTATAATCTGTAAAAGAACTCTAGCCTTCATATCTCCTAATATCTCAGGTACTCTTACCTTGAAAACAGCTATTAAATTTGTAAGATATATGTATATGGAGGAAGAGAGTCAAAACTAGGGAGTAACAGCTGCACGACATGCACCTGGAATGTTTTGAAACCGTTTTGTTAAATGCGATGATTTACTCATAATATTGTACACCCTGCATAGCATTGAATCACCAGTGGGTAAATGTATTTGTGTGTTTGTGTGTTTGTACACATACTATGATACAATAAATCCAACCAAATTGATTTTTGGGTCCGCACCTAAAATCAACACATCCAATAGACTCATAATGTTGATATGTTACTGTGCTATTTAATGATACAATTCATCTCTGAGTAACATGTACATGTATTATGTTTTTCAGTCAATATATTTGTTGGTTGTCTGGTCAAAAAAATTATACTTCAGTTACAGCTAGTGCAGCTCTAATAGGTTGAAGGTTAATTTACAGAAAATGATAAGTGACTCCCTAGTATGATTATGATAAGAACAGACCCCCTAGTATGGATAAAATTTGAACAGACACCCAGGTATGAATACAATTTGAATTAGTGACTGAAGTGGTCCTTATATTACAGTTGTCTATATACATTTAATATTTTTCAAAGATAAAATTTAAAACTAGTGATAAATCTAAATAATCACAACTTTGTTCTTTTACTTATTAAAAAAGTATTAAAACTTAACAGAAAATTCTTCAATAATGATAAAATAATATCTCATTTCAAGCAATGACTGGTGCTACTAAGTAATCACAAATGAACACTACATCACAGCTGTAGTCTAGTTTGCACCATTTCTTGAACAGCGCCACCAGTGTCGGGACTTTCAAATTTCATATATAGACCTAAAATAATTTTACAAAGAAAAGAACATCCATTCTACAAGTGGAGCTAAATGTCTAACTGAACCACATACATGTATGGTATGATAAAAGAGAGTTTTCAGAAACATTGGAAAATGGCCAATATTACAGAGGAGTGGCTACCCTATGTTACTTACTTATTTCAACGTTTCAGCTACAGAATGGAAATGTTTAAAACTAGAGAAGATCTTTGTCCTTAATTGTTTGTCACCTCAGTGATTTGTATAAAATACTCAAAATTGTAACATCAATAAATCTAAACATCTTAACACAAAAATTTGCACTAAAATTTGACAGTGTTCAAAATAATGTACCTACTAAACATATACATATCTTACAGACTACCTGTAATGGCGAAATATGGATTGCATTATGTTCAGTCACACCTCATTAGTTACTTTATAAAACAGCTCAAATATTGCTGAAAATAAATATTTCCTACAAAAAAGCAACCTCTTAAAAAAAGGAAAAAACCTTGTCTTACGAAAGTCAATATCACCCTGTCATCAGCTATATCATTCTCTTGATCATTGCAAAGATACAAAAATGTACAATTTCTTAAAATATTCAAGCATTACATGGAAATTAAAATCACATGTTAACAAAATGGAAATGTGCTCCATTTTACCAGAAAAAAGAAATCCAACTGACATCTGTCTATTAAATTTTACAGATTCACTGTCTTCAGAATCTTATTATATCTTACATAATATTATATCATGTGACCATCTTCATTTATACCATCTTCCTTTTAGTCTAAATATTATCTGACTTTCTACGTCTTCCTCTAAATAAGGCAAATCAAATTTACTCCTATTTACTTGTGATCCTACAGTTAACATAACCAAACTACTTTTAACAGCCATATAAATATATCTTTATTGTGTAATACTAACAAAACACTTTTGTTCAGCTTTCTTGCTCCTTCCTCTTTAATAGTCATTTCTTGATCACCTTATTTTTCATCTTCCATCAAACTTACCATCACATTTCACTTTTACTTCTATTCCTTCCTTCTTCAGAGCCTCATAGTGCCTCCCCCTCCCCTTCAGCCTCATAGCTATATCCCCTCTATTCAGCCCAATAGTTATGTGTTGCCCCCTCCCCTTCAGCCTCATAGCTATATCCCCTCTATTCAGCCCAATAGTTATGTGTTGCCCCCTCCCCTTCAGCCTCATAGCTATATCCCCTCTATTCAGCCCAATAGTTATGTGTTGCCCCCCCCCCTCCCTTCAGCCTCATAGCTATATCTCCTCTATTCAACCTAATAGTTACATGTTGTCTCCTCTTCTTCAGCCTCATATCTAATGTCACTATCAACTTTTAATAAAATGGTCAATTCATGATATATTTACCCTGTCCCTTACCTTCACTACACTTTAACTCTCCCCCTACCCTGTCAACTCATAGTACCCCTTCCCCTTACCCTGTCAACTCATATTTACCCCTTCCCTACCCTGTCAACTCATATTTACCCCTTCCCCTACCCTCGCTCTACTTTAATAATGTCAACATAGCCACTTGATTGTAGTAGTGTGTGAACACTAAGCCACTTGATTGTAGTGGAGTGTGACCCCTTTATGACATAACTGAGGATTAAGGCAACCTTCATTTCACAATGTCATCATGTCAGTCTCACATCCCCCTATGACCTACATCTTCCAGTAACTGGTACCAAGTCAATCTTTACATTACTTCCTTACACAGCCTCATCACATCAGTCACACAGTAACTGGTACCAAGTCAATCTTTACATTACTTCCTTACACAGCCTCATCACATCAGTCACATATCCCCTATGACCTACATCTTCCAGTAACTGATACCAAGTCAATCTTTACATTACTTCCTTACACAGCCTCATCACATCAGTCTCACATCCCCTATGACCTACATCTTCCAGTAACTGATACCAAGTCAATCTTTACATTACTTCCTTACACAGCCTGATCACATCAGTCACACATCCCCTATGATGTAATTGGTAGTAGACATGTCATACATCACTACTGAAGCTATTAGTATCAAATCACTTGTCACATGTAACCTCTTACAATCTTGTCACTTCCAATACAACCTAATCATGATGTCACTTGTCACAACTCACTCTGCCAAAGTCTATGGAATGTCACTTGTCACAACTCACTCTGCCAAAGTCTATGGAATGTCACTTGTCACAACTCACTCTGCCAAAGTCTATGGAATATCACTTGTTACAACTGTCACTCTGCCAAAGTCTATGGCATGTCACTTGTCACAACTCACTCTCACTCTGCCAAAGTCTATGGAATGTCACTTGTCACAACTCACTCTGCCAAAGTCTATGGAATGTCACTTGTCACAACTCACTCTGCCAAAGTCTATGGAATGTCACTTGTCACAACTCACTCTGCCAAAGTCTATGGAATATCACTTGTTACAACTGTCACTCTACCAGTCTATGGCATGTCACTTCTCACAACTGTCACTCTACCAGTCTATGGCATGTCACTTGTTACAATTGTCACTCTACCAAAGTCTATTGGCATGTCACTTGTCACAACTGTCACTCTACCAGTCTTTGGCATGTCACTTGTTACAACTGTCACTCTGCCAAAGTCTATGGAATGTCACTTGTTACAACTGTCACTCTACCAGTCTATGGCATGTCACTTGTCACAACTGTCACTCTACCAGTCTATGGCATGTCACTTGTTACAATTGTCACTCTACCAAAGTCTATTGGCATGTCACTTGTAACATGTGACTCTATTACAATCAAATTAGTATCATGTCATCCATCAAACATCACACCATCCCGAACTCTGTCTTCTCTCTCTCTAGATCGTATCACTAACTTAAACATACTTCAGCTGTTTACCTACTATCCTTAGGTGTATTTACTATCATAAGACTTGTCTACTTTATCAAGATTGAATTCACAATTCAACACAAAGATATGTGTTCACCCTAATGAACCCTAATGATAAATGTGTCATATTACAATGCTAATGATGTCAGAGTAGTCTGGAATTCATGCAGATGGGGATTTTAAATTTTGGTTTTGTCATTCCCCCCAATGATGTGCATGGATCCCAGGCTAATGTCAGACTGACTGTATGATGGAACTGAAATCTTACACTAAATCTATATTGTATGAAGTTCAACATAAATCTGTTGTTTAAGAATTAGTTTTAAAAAATTGGTATCGAACATCCTTTAAATTGCCTTCTGTGTATATCGAAAAATAGCAATCTCAAAAAACTTACATCAAAAAATACCCTGCAAAATCAAATATCATCATCAAAAAATACCCTGCAAAATCAAATATCATCATCAAAAAATACCCTGCAAAATCAAATATCCGTATCATTCTTTCATGGCAGTTATATATCATTTTTGTTGAGATTTGGAGCAAACTATTTGAATTATCCGAACACCTACCACTCTTGGACTGAAACCTGTTTCAAGCACTATAAACATGGTAGGTCAAAGGTTATAGGTTATAGGTCATGACAAAATACCGTTACAGCACTATTTGTCATAAATAAGAATAACCTAAATTAACATCAATATAAAATTTCAAAATGTTAAAATTACTTGGCAAATTATTCAGTGTGATGATAAAATTGGGTAAAAAGCCAAGATAATGCCACAATTAGCACACAGATTTGGTGTAAAAATTGATGATATTTTAGTATATCTATGGTCACATCATTGCTTTTAACCAACCAGTATTAAACAAAATATTGCTATGGTCACATGACTGTTTTATTTAGCACGAGACAAAATATTCCTATGGTCACATGTTTGTGTTTGGCCAATGAGTACAACTTCAAGACAAAGCATGCCTATGGTTGTTTGGTGTGATGATTTTCAAATTTAGATATGCCTTCCTTGCTGCAAAACTTGATACTTAAATACTTACACAACTGAAGAGATCTGATTGGTTGCTAGCAATACCATTTAAAAACAAACAAGATCTGATTGGTTGCTGGGAAGGTGGTTTACCATTTTTTGAAATCTGATAGTTGCTGTTATAAAATAATGGTGTAAAATCCCAAACATCTGATTGGTTATTGAATTAGATTTACTTTGTTTGATGTCTGAGAACCTTCTAGAATTTGAAATATTGTTTCATAAATTGAGAGACTTGATTGGTTGCCAAACATCCTTGACAATAAATAAACAAATCCCATTGGTTGCTTGAAATGCAGTTGTAATGATGGACATACCTGAATATCTGAATTGTTGCTTGAAATCCTTGGTCACAAATGAAGACATTTGATTGGTCGTTAAAAAATGCAACACACATACGATGTTTGAATCCATACCTGGGCTGTCTCACAAATGCAGCTGTCTGATTGGTCGGCCAGTTACATAAACTGCTTCAAATTGTTTGATACAGGATTTGTTGTTTGTATAATTGCAGTGTTACATGTTAGAACTGGTGCAATTAAGTTACTTAAAATGCAAATTAATGTTTCCACAACTCTGATTGGTCACTGTTTTGTGTATTTGGATGTCTTATTGTATGACTGTTTAAAATTCAGTTTCACTTTCCTTGATGTCTGATTGGTTGCTTTCCTTTGAAACTCTACCTTCACATTCTTCAGCCATCCCATCAGTATTTGGAACTTCTACATAAAAATGATTGGGTGTTGTAGAGTTAACAGCAGGTGGCACTTCCCCCGGAGAGTGGAGAGCTTTCCAACCACCTCCCCAAGACATAGATTTCTTTTCTCTTATGAAAAAGTTAGCTTCACAAGGACTACGTAAAACTTGTGGTTCGTGTCTTTGACTGGGTGTTGCATCAACTACATCAATCAATCCATCAATGGCTGTTGTTGTTTGTACATATCGTGATTCAGCATCACCTTGGCTGTCATCAGGACAACACTGAATGTTACCAGTTGGATGACAACATAAATAATACAGAATCATACAGAATATTCCGATGACAAATCCTCCCCACACAAAAAAGAGAGCAGGAATGGTATAAACGTAATCTTCCTCTTTCTGCCAGTACCAGAGGCCAATCAAGAAAGAGTTTTCAACAAAAATAATACAATAGAAAGTGGCCATGCGATATCTAGTTCTGCCTTCCTTCATGTTAAAAAAACAAAATATATAAACAATGCCGATAACACCATCGAAGAGAATCTCTTCTACCCCAGTTCCACAGAATTCTGTTTTCTGTACCACCAACCACAGAGTCATACCAAGCCAGTGAACGATTACAATTATAAAGACTGCCCACAGAAAGATGGATGCAAAAAGTGCAAGTGCAATGACACGAGCTGCTACTGTGAAAAGTCTCCACGTCATCTGAAAGACGATACCAACATAGCTGATGTTCTCCTTGTCATCACGAGATTCTCGTAGTGCCTTGTGGTATGCAGCCAATGCCCATGCTAATGAAACCAGGGAAACACATGCAGAGGTTGCTGAAAGAAACAGGTGTTACAAATATTAATATGCAAATTAATATAATTCTGGCTTCCTAAGATTCTTGAGCTCAAAGTAGAATAACACTTACTGTCCAAAAACACATGAAAATATTGGTGAAATGAAAAGGTGTTCCAATCATTACAAAAAATTAATATCTTGGTTTGCTAGTAATACCTTGTTCAG
This sequence comes from Glandiceps talaboti, assembly GCF_964340395.1. Lineage (NCBI taxonomy): Eukaryota > Metazoa > Hemichordata > Enteropneusta > Spengelidae > Glandiceps > Glandiceps talaboti. The sequence continues at coordinate 510,314 of NC_135562.1, read as the reverse complement.
AGACACATAGTTATGCTGGCACTACACTGGCAGAAAGTTGAATTCTATCACCCTAACATTACTTTGCTTGACATATCCTTTGCTTAAACTATGTACAGTGTGTGATATGCTAAAATTATGTACAGTGTGTGATATGGTAAAACTATGTACAATGTGTGATATGGTAAAACTATGTACAATGTGTGACATGCTTAAACTATGTACAGTGTGTGACATGCTTAAACTATGTACAATGTGTGATATGCTGAAACTATGTACAGTATGTGATATGCTAAAACTATGTACAATGTGTGATATGCTAAAACTATGTACAGTGTGTGATATGCTAAAATTATGTACAGTGTGTGATATGGTAAAACTATGTACAGTGTGTGACATGCTTAAACTATGTACAGTGTGTGACATGCTTAAACTATGTACAGTGTGTGATATGCTAACACTATGTACAATGTGTGACATGCTAACACTATGTACAATGTGTGATATGCTGAAACTATGTTAAGCATGTGACATGCTAAAACTATGTACAGTGTGTGCTATGCTAAAACTATGTACAGTGTGTGACATGCTAACACTATGTACAATGTGTGATATGCTGAAACTATGTACAGTATGTGATATGCTAAAACTATGTACAGTGTGTGCTATGCTAAAACTATGTACAGTGTGTGCTATGCTAAAACTATGTACAGTGTGTGATATGCTAACACTATGTACAATGTGTGACATGCTAACACTATGTACAATGTGTGATATGCTGAAACTATGTACAGTGTGTGATATGCTAAAACTATGTACAGTGTGTGATATGCTAAAACTATGCACAGTGTGTGATATGCTAACACTATGTACAGTGTGTGATATGCTAAAACTATGTACAGTGTGTGACATGCTAACACTATGTACAATGTGTGATATGCTGAAACTATGTACAGTGTGTGATATGCTAAAACTATGTACAGTGTGATATGCCAAAACTATGTACAGTGTGTGACATGCTAAAACTATGTACAGTGTGTGATATGCTAAAACTATGTACAGTGTGTGATATGCTAAAACTATGTACAGTGTGTGACATGCTAGAACTATGTACAGTGTGTGATATGCTAAAACTATGTACAGTGTGTGATATGCTAAAACTATGTACAGTGTGTGACATGCTAGAACTATGTACAGTGTGTGATATGCTTTGCACTATGTACAGTGTGTGACATGCTAAAACTATGTTAAGCATGTGATATGCTAAAACTATGTACAGTGTGTGACATACTAAAACTATGTACAGTGTGTGACATGCTAAAACTATGTACAGTGTGTGATATGCTAAAACTATGTACAGTGTGACATGCTAAAACTATGTACAGTGTGACATGCTAAAACTATGTACAGTGTGTGACATGCTAAAACTATGTTAAGCATGTGATATGCTAAAACTATGTACAGTGTGTGATATGCTAAAACTATGTACAGTGTGTGACATGCTAAAACTATGTACAGTGTGTGACATGCTAAAACTATGTACAGTATGTGACATGCTAAAACTATGTACAGTGTGTGACATGCTAAAACTATGTACAGTATGTGATATGCTAAAACTATGTACAGTGTGTGACATGCTAAAACTATGTACAGTGTGTGACATGCTAAAACTATGTTAAGCATGTGACATGCTAAAACTATGTACAGTGTGTGACATGCTAAAACTATGTTAAGCATGTGACATGCTAAAACTATGTACAGTGTGTGATATGCTAAAACTATGTACAGTGTGTGACATGCTAAAACTATGTACAGTGTGTGATATGCTAAAACTATGTACAGTGTGTGACATGCTAAAACTATGTACAGTGTGTGATATGCTAAAACTATGTACAGTGTGTGACATGCTAAAACTATGTACAGTGTGTGATATGCTAGAACTATGTACAGTATGTGACATGCTAAAACTATGTACAGTTCTACAATGCCATAACATCAAACATCAGCTGTTAAGCTTCTTGATATTACATTTCTTAATTTCCTGTAAGTCTTCTACATTTTGTAACCTTCCTCAGCAAACTATGTCAAACAGGTGACATTACAACAAGCCATATCTTAAAGTCCAAGAATGCTCCTCATAAAATCTTCCTTCAAATCCATTTTAAAGAAATGTCAAAATGAGATGAACCCAATCCCTTGAAACCAGTACTAATTGGTAACCGTCTTCAAACTCTCTACTGATATACAAAATGTATTCCTTATGGGATACTGTGTAATCATATTAATTTATACTACTTTTTCTGCATTCAGATGGGAAATATCATCAAAAAGAGAAAAGTCTTTTACCTTTACTGTCACTGAATAATTCAAATTTTATTTCTTTAGATTACAAATGTACATTTTTGAATATTTTAATTTCAGGTGACAATCTTCCACTTGGAAAAGTTCTTTTAGATGTAAACTAATGATTAGTATTCTATTATCTTTCTAGTGCTTAATCACTGCCTTCTAGATGTACATGTAAGGCTCCTTAAGTCAATCATAAACCGCTTTGATGGAAAAAACATCATTGATTTTTTCAGAAAATTATATTACTTTGATTTCAGAAAGTCATACAGATTTAATAAATTATAAGCTGGGGAGTTCAGTTGATAGAAATATGATTAATCATACAAATGATAACTGAATGGTCTCAACAAACTCACTGAATGGTCTCAACAAACTCACTGAATGGTCTCAACAAACTCAATTCAATAGGATTTCACTTGGTATCAAAATGTTACTCTAAGATTGTTATTAACCTGTGTAAACCAGTGTACTTCTTGTTCACACACAGTAAGCTGAATGGCCCATAATTCTCTCTGATTTCAAGTGTACACTCAAAGTCAGACATTAACCCTTTCATTTCCGGTAAATCTCATCAGTGTACACGGTTTTGTGAAAATATTTTTGAAATTCTTCAATTTAACAACTTACCTGTCAACCAATGTGCTTCTAGTTGCCTGTTATACAAGATGTGGTGCTGATTGCATAGATAACTTACCTGTTAACCAATGTGCTTCTTGCTTACCTGTTATACACGCTATGGTGTTGATTGCATAGATAACTTACCTGTTAACCAATGTGCTTCTTGTTTACCTGTTATACAAGCTATGGTGTTGATTGCATAGCTAACTTACCTGTCAACCAATGTGCTTCTTGTTTACCTGTTATACAAGCTATGGTGTTGATTGCATAGATAACTTACCTGTCAACCAATGTGCTTCTTGTTTACCTGTTATACAAGCTATGGTGTTGATTGCATAGATAACTTACCTGTTAACCAATGTGCTTCTTGTTTACCTGTTATGCAAGCTATGGTGTTGATTGCATAGATAACTTACCTGTTAACCAATGTGCTTCTTGTTTACCTGTTATACAAGCTATGGTGTTGATTGCATAGATAACTTACCTGTCAACCAATGTGCTTCTTGTTTACCTGTTATACAAGCTATGGTGTTGATTGCATAGATAACTTACCTGTCAACCAATGTGCTTCTTGTTTACCTGTTATACACGCTATGGTGTTGATTGCATAGCTAACTTACCTGTCAACCAATGTGCTTCTTGTTTACCTGTTATACAAGCTATGGTGCTGATTGCATAGATAACTTACCTGTTAACCAATGTGCTTCTTGTTACCTGTTATACAAGCTATGGTGCTGATTGCATAGAAAACTTACCTGTTAACCAATGTGCTTCTTGTTGCCTTGTCATAATATATAACTGTAATACAAGCTGTGGTGCAGATTCCATAAATGATTCCAACAATCTAAGCATAGTAACATCTCTGTATTCAAACACCATCTTGTAATAATGCTGGGGGTCACTTCGACTTCTCCACCCATACCATAAAGTCATTATATATCTACAAAGTAAAACAAATTCCACGTCAGTATTCTCACAACTTTGAACTCTTAAAGCTACACTGAGTTTATATGTGTTTAGGCATAGTTTTTCCTGTATATTTAAAACTTACCCACTTATAAACTCACACTGAGTTTATATCCGTTTAGGCATAGTTTTTACTGTATATTTAAAAGTTACCCACTTACAAACTCAGCTTGTGCCAATTTAAAAGCTCCACTAGTGACAACTGAACATAATTTTTTGAAAATGTTTAGTTAGATACAATAACTTACATTTGTACTCCTAATATCTTACACACTGAACAGTACTGAATCACCTGTAGGTGAACATATTCTTTAGTAGGTGTACATGTATACATGATACATCGAAGCAAATTGATTTTTGGGTCCACACCCCAAAGTTAGCGCCCTCAACGGTGATCATGACTTAATCCTGTCATTGCAATACTAATGGATAAGATCAACCTCTAATTAACATGTACAATGTCTAATGATTGGTATTTGAACAATTTCCATTGACTGTGGTTGTCAGATCGAAAAATGGTACTATAGTTACAAACTAGTGACAGTTTTAAAATGGTGACAGATTCAAAACAAGACTTTGTTCATTATTTAAACTTGTCAATGCACCACCTACATTGTATGGATAATATTGATCATTAGTTAACAGATACAATGCCTTTTCATAACTAACCAATTCTTAGTCGATATATATTTGGTTAATTGATGAAAACAAATATTCCAGTTGCAGCTACATGCAGTACAGCTTTAACTAATATATTTCACTTTCAAACTATAGAGAATACCATAAACTATTTTTATGTAAATTGGGCACACCTGTACAAGCTGATGCTAATTCAGTACAAACTACATTAAATTTATTGATTATTGATTCCAATCGATTAATTTTCAAATGTACCATGTCACATTTTGTAGATAAACTTGGAATACTGATTCTGATTGGTTGATTCCATTATCCACCATGTTGAATTACTGATTATTGATTCTAATTGGTTGATTTTGGAATCTTCCATTTTGAATTTTGTAACAAAGTATTGATAGACATGGAACACTGATTCTGATTGGTTGATTTTGGAATCTTCCATTTTGAATTTCATAACAAAGCATATTAATTTGATACAATGACAGACTTGGATATTGATTCTGATTGGTGTATTTATCTACCATGTTTGAAGACATTGTATGCAGATTAGATTAACCTGAAATAGTGTTTCTAATTGATGGATTTTTCTAGACATAACTCTTTGTAGTAGACACAGTTGAGAGTATTTTAGTAGTACAATGTACAATACTGACACATTCTTAGTGTAGCATTGTCTCCTGTAGTCTCTTATCTAGCCTATAAGCTAAACATATTGACTGCAATGCTTTCCTTCTTCTAGAACTAGGAAAGCATAAAAGTTGACATATTAGATCTAAAATGTCCTGTAGTCTTGTGGTCAATGGCAAAGATATGATTCACCACATCTGAGAATAGGCTGCAGTTAAATGCAAAAACAGAAACACACAGTCTCAGATACCATGCTGACACTTAAGTATACCAGATTTAGTTTAACACACTCATGGATGGATCTATCATTCCCATACCATGTTGGAACTTAAGTATACCAGATTCAGTTTAATAGACACATGGATAGATCTACCATTCCCTTACCATGCTGACACTTAAAGTATACCAGATTCAGTTTAACACACACATGGATGGATCTATCATTCCCATACCATGCTGACACATAAGTATACCAGATTCAGTTTAACACACAGACGGATGGATCTATCATTTCTATACCATGCTGACACATAAGTATACCAGATTCAGTTTAACACACACATGGATGGATCTATCATTCCCATACCATGATGGCGCTTAAGTATATACCAGATTCAGTTTAACACACACATGGATGGATCTATCATTCCCATACCATGATGGCACTTAAGTATACCAGATTCAGTTTAACACACACATGGATGGATCTATCATTTCCATACTATGATGGCACTTAAGTATACCAGATTCAGTTTAACACACACATGGATGGATCTATCATTCCCATACCATGCTGGCACTTAAGTATACCAGATTCAGTTTAACACACACATGGATAGATCTATCATTCCCATACCATGCTGACACTTAAAGTATACCAGATTCAGTTTAACACACACATGGATGGATCTATCATTTCTATACCGTGATGGCACTTAAGTATACCAGATTCAGTTTAACACACACATGGATAGATCTATCATTCCCATACCATGCTGACACTTAAGTATACCAGATTCAGTTTAACACACAGACGGATGGATCTATCATTCCCTTACCATGCTGACACTTAAGTATACCAGATTCAGTTTAACACACAGACGGATGGATCTATCATTCCCTTACCATGCTGACACTTAAGTATACCAGATTCAGTTTAACACACAGACGGATGGATCTATCATTCCCTTACCATGCTGACACTTAAGTATACCAGATTCAGTTTAACACACAGACGGATGGATCTATCATTCCCATACCATGCTGGCACTTAAGTATACCAGATTCAGTTTAACACACACATGGATGGATCTATCATTCCCATACTATGATGGCACTTAAGTATACCAGATTCAGTTTAACACACACACGGATGGATCTACCATTCCCTTACCATGCTGACACTTAAAGTATACCAGATTCAGTTTAATAGACACATGGATGGATCTATCATTCCCATACCATGATGGCACTTAAGCATACCTGATTCAGTTTAATTCCTGTACAATTTGTTGGGAAGAAAACCACCTGATCACCAAAGCCTGTACATGTATATAAACTAACTCAATTGGAAATGGAGTCTTAAGTTACAATATTTAATGACTATTAATAGGACGGAATAGTGTGGTTATTTTTATTATTTGTGATATGTCATACTAAGACTTGCTTATTGACTTTAATACTACGTGGTTGAGTAATTCTGAATAAAGTCTCCAGAATGAACATTAACTGACCATTACCACATGATTTGTCACCATAGCAACATCAGATAAAGCCAAATTTTATAGTATCAAAACCACACTATAACTACATGTGTACACATACTCAGGAAAGAGAACAAGATCTGCTACTAGACTAAGTAGTAAGTACATGTATAGTATAATTACAATACTATACATACATTACATGTAGCCAACAATTCAATGACACTGCACACACTAGACAATTTAGTTTGATAGGGTCGACACACACTAGACAACAATTTAATTAGATAACACATACTAGACAACGATTTAATTAGACGACACACACTAGACAACGATTTAATTAGACCAAAAGATTCATCTCGATAAAGGGTAATACATGTATACATCCATGTATCTTTTGGTCTATAAATTACAATTGAATTTGAAAAATTTGATATAAGAATAGTCATTCACCATTATAATAATTGTGATTTTATCATCAGTACAATTTGTAAAAGACTATAGATTTTATTTTGCAATCATGGTAGAATGAGTGCTAGTGTAGTCACAGATCTAGTGATATACAATGTAGACAGGCTAGTAGAATGAGTGCTAGTACTATAGATCCAGTGATACATACAGACTAGTAGAATGAGTGCTAGTAATATAGATCAAGTGATACAGACAGGCTAGTAGAATGAGTGCTAGTACTATAGATCCAGTGATACAGACAGGCTAGTAGAATGAGTGCTAGTACTATAGATCCAGTGATACAGGCAGGCTAGTAGAATGAGTGCTAGTACTATAGATCCAGTGATACAGACAGGCTAGTAGAATGAGTGCTAGTACTATAGATCCAGTGATACAGACAGGCTAGTAGAATGAGTGCTAGTACTATAGATCAAGTGATATAGACAGACTAGTAGAATGAGTGCTAGTACTATAGATCCAGTGATACAGACAGGCTAGTAGAATGAGTGCTAGTACTATAGATCCAGTGATACAGGCAGGCTAGTAGAATGAGTGCTAGTACTATAGATCCAGTGATACAGACAGGCTAGTAGAATGAGTGCTAGTACTATAGATCAAGTGATATAGACAGACTAGTAGAATGAGTGCTAGTACTATAGATCTAGTGATATAGACAGGCTAGTAGAATGAGTGCTATAATAGTACTATAGATCAAGTGATACAGACAGGCTAGTAGAATGAGTGCTAGTACTATAGATCAAGTGATATAGACAGACTAGTAGAATGAGTGCTAATACTATAGATCCAGTGATACAGACAGGCTAGTAGAATGAGTGCTAGTACTATAGATCCAGTGATACAGGCAGGCTAGTAGAATGAGTGCTAGTACTATAGATCCAGTGATATAGACAGACTAGTAGAATGAGTGCTAGTACTATAGATCCAGTGATACAGACAGGCTAGTAGAATGAGTGCTAGTACTATAGATCCAGTGATATAGACAGACTAGTAGAATGAGTGCTAGTACTATAGATCTAGTGATACAGACAGGCTAGTAGAATGAGTGCTAGTACTATAGATCCAGTGATACAGACAGGCTAGTAGAATGAGTGCTAGTACTATAGATCAAGTGATATAGACAGACTAGTAGAATGAGTGCTAGTACTATAGATCTAGTGATATAGACAGGCTAGTAGAATGAGTGCTATAATAGTACTATAGATCAAGTGATACAGACAGGCTAGTAGAATGAGTGCTAGTACTATAGATCAAGTGATATAGACAGACTAGTAGAATGAGTGCTAGTACTATAGATCTAGTGATATAGACAGGCTAGTAGAATGAGTGCTATAATAGTACTATAGATCTAGTGATACAGACAGGCTAGTAGAATGAGTGCTAGTACTATAGATCAAGTGATATAGACAGACTAGTAGAATGAGTGCTAGTACTATAGATCTAGTGATATAGACAGGCTAGTAGAATGAGTGCTATAATAGTACTATAGATCAAGTGATACAGACAGGCTAGTAGAATGAGTGCTAGTACTATAGATCTAGTGATATAGACAGGCTAGTAGAATGAGTGCTATAATAGTACTATAGATCAAGTGATACAGACAGGCTAGTAGAATGAGTGCTAGTGTACCGGTAGTCATACATAAAGGTATATGTATAGTGGCGTGAAGCTTTAGATTATCCGTCAGCCTCATCATTGTGTTACAATAGGTGACAATTATTGTGTATGCTTCACACAATTGTAAGACTAAGTACATCCACATAGCCGTGAAGGTTCCAGTTATATATGTGTCTTTAAATTTTCATTATGTGACAGTCACCTCAGATGTTCTTTTCTATTTTAAGGGATAAGTTTTGCTAGGTTTCAACTTCATTCATTGTACAAAGTATCAACTAATTTGAGTATTTCATATTTGTAGTGCTTGCCTCACTTTGTTGTAAGATGCACGATATCTCCTTGGATACAAGCTAAGAACTGAACACAGGTGCATGTGACAGTTCTCAAGTAGAACTAGATCCTTTGGCTTTGTCTGCATCTATCATTTGTATTCATAAGGTACTTACAACCATCATGGATGTATAAACGTCTATCATTTGTATTCATAAGATACTTACAACGTTAACCATTATGGACGTGTAAGCACAACACAAATCTAGCAATCCGAAATATCTCAAATGATAAAAAGCTATGAAAGAATTACATGACTGTATAGAATTCACCTAAAGGAAATCAAATGTTATTGTGAAAAGTCGGCAGAAAATCCTTATAGATAGTTGTTTTGTCATCACATAAATTCTTATGTTTTTCATGATGTGATGCTTAATTTAACAATAGCTAAAACTTTTTTTCCAAGTAATTTTTTTACGCAATTATTTATTCATTTTTTCTTGCCCTTCTCCAATAAACTGACAAAGTCTACAGAAAAGTGTTGCATGGTTTGTCATTCAATTATTTATCCTCATACGCATGATTAGCCAACAGCTCAGCTGAAACTTGTGGAATTTGTTACACTTACATGTACGTTGTAGTCACTAGTAAATGCTCTCTCTGTCTTTTAGTACATCCTAAATAAATTGGACCACCCGATGTGAAAGTGCAGTGTTTGTGTAGCTGTATGTCTTGCAAACTTGCATAATAAAGATGTCAGAAACACAAATTGGTCTGTAAAAGTCTGTTTTGTCATTCGCTATCATTAGCAGTTAATGTTAATGGGTCTGACTTACACAAGACTACTTTTCTATCAACTGAACCAAGCCATTTAATACAACCTGTGAAACAGCACCAGTGCATTTGCTTGCCTGTGGTAAGCTTTTAATGAGACAAGGTTCATGCAAAGTCTGGATATACAATATTCCAATTAGTCTCATCAATTTATCAATACATTATACATATGTACACCATAGGAGCCCTGGATCCCATTACACTCTGTTTACTTCTAGAATGGTACACATTATAACAATCAAGTCTGTCTGTTACTGATACATTACAATTTCCACAGACATGACAAACTGATAAAAGCATTGATAAGATAAGATAAGATAAGATAAGATAAGATAAGATAAAACTTTATTTCAACCGTTTAGAAAATTTTACATTTCTAATTTGGTATTTAAAGGAAATAAAGTTAATAATAATCTAAGTAAATAACTAAGTTATAAATATGAAAGTATAGAATTGTGTGAACCTATATCAGAGGCACCCAATGTTGAATTGTTTTTTTTACCCTATTTGTCTTTGTGTGAAGTCTTTCCTTGTTACCTTCATTCAAGCAAAACAATGTTTTTTTTCCGCTGGTTGTATATCCCAGGGGAAAAATATCAAAAGTCATTGTAAGAAACACACTGCATGAAAAATGTGATAAAAACTTTTAAATAATGAATTACGGTAGCATTATCCATTTGAATTAAATTCAAATCCAATTCTTTTTTGATATTTGTACACGACGTCATAACATTTGACATAAATGTAAGTCAGCTACATACACGACGTCATAACATTTGACATAAATGTAAGTGAGCTACATACACGACGTGATAACATTTGACATAAATGTAAGTCAGCTACATACACGACGTGATAACATTTGACATAAATGTAAGTCAGCTACATACACGACGTGATAACATTTGACATAAATGCAAGTCAGCTACATACATGACGTGATAACATTTGACATAAATGCAAGTCAGCTACATACATGACGTGATAACATTTGACATAAATGCAAGTCAGCTACATACACGACGTGATAACATTTGACATAAATGCAAGTCAGCTACATACATGACGTGATAACATTTGACATAAATGCAAGTCAGCTACATACACGACGTGATAACATTTGACATAAATGCAAGTCAGCTACATACATGACGTGATAACATTTGACATAAATGCAAGTCAGCTACATACACGACGTGATAACATTTGACATAAATGCAAGTCAGCTACATACATGTCCTGGATTCTACACAGCTCATTAGCTCTCATAAACTGATGTTTGACAAACACAGTTCTAGTCTGACATCAACACAGGTTGGTTACAGGCATGTACATGTATAATTATCCTAGATTCTACACACCTCATTAGCATTATGGTTAGAATGGAATAAAGGAGGAAAGTATAATAGCAGTTTAAGTATTTATAATCACTTCCAAAACAGAACAAAAGCTCCTTGGTGAGAGGGATATTCTTTAGCTCTCATAAACTTATGTTTCTTAACAAAAACACAAAGTTTGACATAAACACAAGTGAATTACCCACATGTATAAAATATAGCATAATTGTTGTGGATCCTACTCAGCTCAGAGAACACACCACTCTCAAATCTCTGAAAACTATACTATATGTTTCATTATTAAAGGACAACACATTAGTCTAAGACTTGTAATCAGTGTAAAGTAAGTACACAGTCATATAAATGACTTATTTATAGTGACCATTTACACTAAGTCTAACTCTTGCTGCCTGCTTTATTACACATTTAATAGCCCTGACATCACAATTGGTCAATTTATCATTGGTCTTTCTCACTGTAAATGTGATTTCCCGTTTCCGTTCACTGAGCAGTTACTTTCACAAAACCTTTCAAAATGGATGTATATCATATATCATGTAATTATATTATGGCTTAGTGGTGTTTATCACTAAGGATTGTAATCCTCCACCACACTTCTTTATCAGTTTACCAAGGTTCGTCATCAAAATGATGGTACCATGGTAACTATACAGTTTTACCACAGTTTCTCCTTTCTGATACCATGGTTTTTAAACACCTAAAGCAAATACATTAAGTCGGGTAATATGGTTTACAATAACAATAGCATTGAGTATAATGTAGATATCTTGCCAGTTCAATAATGCAATTTGTACATTTATACCTTCATTAATTTAGCATTCTGTGTGTTAGCAATGGGTAAGGGGGTGGGATATGTGTGGGAGGTTACCCACAGTACTAAGGGAGATAGTTGTCAACTGGTTATAACCTTGTATTTATGTGCAAAATCCTTCACTTAGTTAATAAGTCTGTCTTAAATCACATAAATAAACAGGTCATTGTACTGTGCCATTGAAAATATATTATTTCAAACAACTAAAAACGTATGAAACATGTCAAAAAATAAAATCAGAGTCAAAATTCAATGACATTCATTTTGGGAATCTGATTAATATTCAGTAAGCATAAATAATATCATGACTAATATTTGTATCATACATATTTACAATTCAAAACATAAAGCCTGTCGATTTTTTCACATATTTCATTCTAAGTATGTACAAGTTAAATCTACGATACATACAAATGAAGTGAATTTTGCGATACAATCTTGATAAGAGTGGGAACCTGATAAAACTTTTCTAGTTTTCTTGAATATCTTGAGGTTTATACATTAATTGTAGCAGTGAACCCTGGGACAACACCTGGGGAACTCTATCAGAGTTTACCTACTTTCCCACACTTAAACAAAAACCGTGACATGTCAAAAGAATATTGCAATCCCTACAGCAGTATCTTTCTTTTAATCAAAAAAAGTTAAACATTCAAAGATGCTAAGATATCACCTTACTTTTTGATTTATTCATAACTATATGATCTTAGTTTTGTAACCTCAATAATGTGGTGGGAAGCTTCTAAGGAATCTAAACTCTTTTGAGTTCCCAGGGGAAATAAAATTTGAATGTAGTTGAGTGTAATATAATGGAAGTACATTACTTTGAGTACCTATAAATAGACATTTTCAGATAATTTAGAGTCAGATATATTTTTCAAGAAATTATACATTTGACAAAACATATCGCAAAAACTTTTTGAGATTTATTTAGCATTGAATCACACACTGATCAACATTTGACAAATAAAATATTATAATAGGAATTTTTTCTTGTTTTTTCTTAGGTCTAGAATGATACAAAATGATTCATTTTCATTTATTTGTGTTAATAATTCAATGAAAAATGTAATTTGGAGTTCCATTAAATCCAAAATAGGTCCATGGATATATTTTAAATTCAAATTTGTGTGGTGGTAAAAGATTTGTATGATAAATCAATAAAACATACATGTGTACAATGTCAACAGCATTGTGTAGCTAACAAACTCTACTTTACTCCAGCTGCAAACACTTCTATCTGAGCTATCCATTGACAACTATATGACTACCTGGCATGTACAATGTTGGCAGCCAACAGTGGCTAAAAATCTCTACTTTAGGCCAGCTGCAAAAACTTCTATTTTGGCTATCCATTGACAACTATATGACTATCTGGACAGGATGTGAACACATTATTTGAACACAATTTCTTGTCATTCCATAACTTTTTCTCACAAATCTCCCAATCATGGTGGTCTAGAATTTGTGAAATTGGTCTACACCATTCAGATGTGATTTTTTTTAGAAATAAGAATTCACAAACATTTTCCAAACACAAATCTTTCATAAATGTAAATATCTACTCAGTGACTGAATTTCTACCGATGTCTGGTCTCACTAACATTATATATGTAATAAAGAATTATTCCTATCAGTCTTGGGGTGAATCTCATGTTAATGCTGTGAACAAAGGGTAAGCTGAATGACAAAATATAATAAATTATCAAAAGTAATAGGTTTTCAAGTTAATTTTTCTCAGTAAAGCATAATATAAGGTGTACAATGTAACATTACATGTACATGGAGTTTAACTCACATACCCATATCAACATTTTAAATTCCTAATTTTGATATAAATATTTAAAGTACTACAGACACCAATATTACAGTTTTCAATTCATAATATTAAAGTATTTCGCATACCAATATTACTGTTTTCAATTCATAATTTTGACATAAATATTAAAAGTACTTCACATACCCATATCATTGCTTTCAATTCACACTTTTAAATATATAATATTAAAAGTGTGATATGGAGTACTAGTGTGTAAGATACCATGTGTCATGCAATGCTATCAGCTAACACACAAGAAGTGCAGTCTAATAAGGCTGATCAACAAAACATAGAGTATGCTATCTTATCTATATTCAGTACACAGAGAATATGATAAACCCATGTAAATGACGTACATTTTGTACAATGTATCCATCCCAAAACAGCAGTCATCATAGCCCCATTATCAAATCTGTTCTTACTGTTAGTCATAAATATGACTGGAATGGAAATATTTTTGGCTATAAGACATTAATTTTACATAGATTATGATAAATTTTTCAAAACATACATGTAGCTCAACTAACATCATTAGTCTAAACAAATTTTCCTTAATATTGTAAATTTTTGGCATGTTTAGTCAATCAATCAATCAATCAATCAAAAGAATTTGTATAGGCCAAATCCAATGTGATGTAATGTTCTATGGCACGGAACAGGATATTGTTGTACAAGTTAGAAAGCTCTTGCAAACATATTCTTCTTTTATTTTGGAATGGTATCATAGAAAAAATCACATTTTATTATTTTGATGTAAAAGTGATTAAATTTCACTTAACTATGCTATATATCTCATAATTTCCTCATAAACATAATCGTGAAGGAATTACAAGATAAATCCTTAATACTTACATATACAGTAGAATCCCTAAGGTAGCTAATACAAAGCTGATTATTATCATTTGTCACAAATAAAGTCTAAACATGAGCTACTTTTGACAACAAATCAATACTTTTTGCATGTATGGCTAATTTGATTACCAAATACTTTATTGGCTTCATAAATATTCTTGATTTTTCCCAAAATGTTTGTCATCTTTCAACCCAATTTTGGATTAAATTTACATCAGAACCACCTAACATTAATTTATGTAAATAATTTGATGGGCAAATATTCTTTTTTGTTAAGAAATTTTTGTCATATCACTAACTCAAATAGACACAACATACAGATATATTAATTCATCTGAATTGGGAATGTAGTAAACAAAAATTATGAACTTGTTTACATATTTGGTGAAATTCAGCTATTAATTACACTCTGTTAAAATTACATCATTGTAAACTATGACCTATTTTATGGCACCGTCCAAGACATACCGTCAAGATGCTGTGGTTCCATTCACTTAAAAAAGTGTTATTTATGAATATCTAATTCAGTCACTTTTATAATATCACAAATTTCTTGATATTTCGCAGTGTTGCAGAATAAATATCTGATTTGGGAGAATGCAAAACCGATCCTGCAATTTCACAATTTCTTATTTAGCAACTTCGTCTAGTTTCTCACTCATGTACTACAGGTTACAAAATGTATACATGTGCATGTTACACTAAAATCACCCTACAATATAGTCAGTAGAAATACATATACCCTGTAATCTTATAGTTGCTGATAATAAGACACTTGCATCCACTATAAATGAGCACTTCAAAGTCTATTAGAAGTAAATTCAAAGAATTTTTTTTCTTTAAAAGAGACTTCCGTTAATGGTTGATGATAGATGGATGTCTGGCGACCCTGAGGCTTACTTGATAAAACGCATTCTAACAATAAGAGGATTAGATAAACGATGAATGTGAAAAACTGTGCCTTATGGCAACAAACATATTTTACAGTCAAGTCAATACAATTTGGAAATATCTTTAAATCTTTAATATGCTGTTGCATATATAATTCCCTTTTCAAAACAAAGCAGTATTGTGAAATATACAAAAAATGCAGTGTTTTCCTCAGAATTATTTAGTAAATGTATATGATAGATTATTTTTTCTGCAGCTTAGAAAGGTCATAAGAAAGCATAATTCAGTGATTTTTTTTTAACTTTCATTGTAGAGAAGGATGGAGGCCAAATTAAAAATAATAAAATTGCTTTCATGAGTTCATTTGACCTGAAAAAGTTCCTTTTGTAACGAGGAACTGAAATTTAGCAGTAAGCATCAAAAATGAGAGTATCCTCAATCCAAAGAACATACATACATGTATTAAGCACACCCACTAAGCTGTCCAACATGTCATATATAACATACATGTACATACATGTAAGCACACCCACTAAGCTGTCCAACATGTCATATATAACATACATGTACATACATGTAAGCACACCCACTAAGCTGTCCAACATGTCATATATAACATACATGTACATACATGTAAGCACACCCACTAAGCTGTCCAACATGTCATACATGTATATAACTGAAAACACCAATTAAATCATCCAATCATCAGAAAATGACAGATATCATCTTTCTATGAACAAATCTGAATGTCCTCAACCCCAGGAATATACACCAACTATTGAAACAACCAGATAAGCTGTTTAGAAAAGTAAAACATTTCACCTCAGCAAAAAATAGGGAAACCAAATATATAAAAGGGCATATTGTCTTCAATTTCCCCATGAACAAATCTGAATATCCTAAACCCAAGGAGCATACTACATGATATCAAAGCACACCCACTAAGTTGTCCAAAAATACTTATAAAACAGACAGACAGACAGACAGACAGACAGACAGACACATATATACAGGTAGAAGTATAACATAACCTCCCCTTATGGGAGGTAAGAATGAAGTCATCATAATGGACATCAGTGCCTGGGGCTTGCATATATTTTTTCCTGCATTTCCATCTTTTAGATATCGGTCTGGGAGATGGGTAAAATTAAAATAAAGTGATATGTCTGGTATATGGGATAAAAAATACACTTTCACATACATTCCTGTCTACTTTAAGAATAGGTCTCTTGTGACTCAAGAACTGACCCCTAATTTACCATGAAACTATGGAATTCCATCATTGAATACTTCCCGATTTCAACAGCACACCTTTTAATGAAGAAGTAAGAGAAGTTTGAGAAAATTATTCCACAATACAGAACTGATATATAGACATGATGTTCCGGAAATGCCGGGCACAATAACTGTCATGGTGATGATGCACTCATACTAACACCTATAATAGGTTGGGTTTCAACAAATGACTTCCTAGCCTGTTTACTGAGTAGTTGGAGGTAGTTGAGATACATCGATAGCTGGTCATACCTCCTAGCCCTCGGAGCCTGTTTACTGAGTTGTTGAGATACATTGATAGCTGGTCATACCTCCTAGCCCTCGTAGCCTGTTTACTGAGTTGTTGAGATACATTGATAGCTGGTCATACCTCCTAGCCCTCGTAGCTTGTTTCTGCGCTGTTGAGATACATCGTTAGCTGGTCATACCTTCTATAGCCCTATAGTCTGTTTACTACAGTGTTGAGATACATTGTTAGCTGGTCATACCTCCCTAGCCCTATAGTCTGTTTACTACACTGTTGAGATACATCGTTAGCTGGTCATACCTTCTATAGCCCTATAGCCTGTTTACTACACTATTGAGATACATCGTTAGCTGGTCATACCTCCTAGCCCTCGTAGCTTGTTTCTGCACTGTTGAGACACATCGTTAGCTGGTCATACCTTCTGTAGCCCTATAGCCTGTTTACTACACTGTTGTGATACATCGTTAGCTGGTCATACCTTCTATAGCCATATAGTCTGTTTACTACAGTGTTAAGATACATTGTTAGCTGGTTGTACCTCCTAGCCCTAGTATCCTCCACTTGTAATGATTACATTAAATTTGTCAAAACTAATAATAGTGCATCGAAAATTTTTTGCCCAATTATCTGGTCAATGACAGCATGCAGTCCCTTCAACCATGACAACTAGTCAGCCTGTCGCTATTCAAATGAATCAGTATGTAAATATACACGTGTTATGCCCAGTTTATCTGGTAATTTACATGTCATTTACATATGTTTTATGTAAATTTAACCATATGGGTGCTCGATAAACATGTTAACGACTTTTGGGGATGTAGCTACATGAATCGTTTGCAATTTTTCTCAACTATACGTGAATACGTGACCTAGGAGGTACAAACAACTAATGATGTATTTTGACAGCACAGTAAACAGGCTAATGACTTCCCTTTCGGTGACAAGATAACCACAGTCCAAAAAAAATTCCAGTTACACAAGCCATAGACATAAAGAAAATGCAGTCAAAACACAGTAGCTACAATGTTGATGATGCACTCATGCTGACACCTTCAGGCTTGGGTTTCAACAAATGGCTTCCTTTTCAGTTACATTTGTATATGTGAAAAAACTGAATAATTACCGTTAGTCACTTTTAACATGACAATTAGGAAATGCAGGTCACAGCTGCCATGTTGATGGAGCACTTATACTGACACCTTCGGGTTCGGGTTTCAACAAATGGTTTCAGGAGTTTGAAGAAAAAAATAACTTTTACATTGAGTAAACATGACAATTTTGACATGTTGTCAATGCAATTACATTGTGTATGCTGACATAATAAGGCTTAGTTTCCCTTTCACAGACACTGTTAACCAAAGTTGAAAACAGTCAGTTTTAACATGTTCTCAATGTACTTATGCTGACATAATGAGGCTTAGTTTCCCTTTCACAGACACTGTTAACCAAAGTTGAAAACAGTCAGTTTTAACATGTTCTCAATGTACTTATGCTGACATAATGAGGCTTAGTTTCCCTTTCACAGACACTGTTAACCAAAGTTGAAAACAGTCAGTTTTAACATGTTCTCAATGTACTTATGCTGACATAATGAGGCCTGGTTTCCCTTTCACAGACACTGTTAACCAAAGTTGAAAACAGTCAGTTTTAACATGTTCTCAATGTACTTATGCTGACATAATGAGGCCTGGTTTCCCTTTCAGAGACATTGTTAACCAAAGTTGAAAACAGCCAGTTTTAACATGTTCTCAATGTACTTATGCTGACATAATGAGGCCTGGTTTCCCTTTCAGAGACATTGTTAACCAAAGTTGAAAACAGCCAGTTTTAACATGTTCTCAATGTACTTATGCTGACATAATGAGGTCTGGTTTCCCTTTCAGAGACATTGTTAACCAAAGTTGAAAACAGCCAGTTTTAACATGTTCTCAATGTACTTATGCTGACATAATGAGGCCTGGTTTCCCTTTCAGAGACATTGTTAACCAAAGTTGAAAACAGTCAGTTTTAACATGTTCTCAATGTACTTATGCTGACATAATGAGGCCTGGTTTCCCTTTCAGAGACATTGTTAACCAAAGTTGAAAACAGCCAGTTTTAACATGTTCTCAATGTACTTATGCTGACATAATGAGGCCTGGTTTCCCTTTCAGAGACACTGTTAACCAAAGTTGAAAACAGTCAGTTTTAACATGTTCTCAATGTACTTATGCTGACATAATGAGGCCTGGTTTCCCTTTCAGAGACACTTTTAACCAAAGTTGAAAACAGGATGATTAGGAAATGCAGGTCATTGGTCATATTTACATGTAGCTGCCACCTTGACATGATGATGAACTCATGCTAGTCTAACTCTGAACTGGTCCAGTGTATTACATATTAATAACTTCATTACACTTTTCCAGTCTAGTCAAGACCGTTGTTCGAACACATATATATCTGTGCTCCCCCAACCATGTTCATATAAACATGATGATGTCATCGTGTCCCCACATGATTTTAGTTTAAACAGACTGGAGGTGGAGGCCTGGTTGGACATTTGCATATCAGTCCCAGCTAAACAGCTGATGCAGCTGTATCAAATGAATAGCAATGAGCAATGACGACAGCCTGTCAGTTTGTGATGGATTACTACTGACATGTGCCGTTTGCCCTTCCCTGATCTCTCCAGGGGGAGCACCACAATTTAACACCTTTTGTAATGGCTTTGACTAGACTGGAAAAGTGTAATGAAATTTTTAATACGTAACACACTGCACCAGTTTAGAGCTAGACTAAACTCATGCTGACACTATAAGATTTGGGGTTTCATCACATCAACTTTACAACAGAAATCACTGATGGACATATATGCCATATGGGGATTTCATGTATTTGGGATGAGATTTCTTAAAACCTGTGACTTCAATTAAGCTTTACAGCTGCAAGTTTCACTGAGTGTACCTTTGGACTTCTCTCTACAGACAACCTATGAACAATTTGTCACTTTGTCTGTCATTTTGACATGCCAATAATGATTTTAATTTGATGTTTCTTTGTTCAAAGTTGGCATTGCAAATAAAAAGGACCAGTTTTAATACATAGGTTAACACATGAAGCAAATCACTGTGAGTGTGAGTGACATATATCGGCTAGGTGATTCTTTCTCTGAAATGTTGCTTATAAAACTAAAAATTGTTTGGTTTGGCAATGTTGAAAGAAATTGAATCTGTTCGCTCTGACCTGATCCATATGTATCTCATGATATTAAATTGGTATAGAAAACGTATGGCCTGAACAAAATACATTACAATCTACAAATGTCATTGCAGCTACCTGACAATCCAACATATAAAAGCAGCAATAGCATATGCTACGAACTGTACATCACATCACAGTCTACTGTATCCAAAGTAACAGGCCATATGCCATGGTAACACCATATTTTGCATATGACAACTTCTAAATAATCTCATAAACAAATAAGAAAAAAAAGTCCAAGATTACAATTATAATAATAAAAAACATATGATGATCTCAAAGTACCGAGTGACACTTTTAATGACAAAACATAAAAATACTTGATTGTCAGCCATGCAGCACATCGACAGAGTCATAAACATTGATGTATTGTAACTAACAACAATAATGGCGACATCATGTCAAGTATTTTGAATCAAGAGATATAACACAATAATGCTGACACAGACTGACATATGCCATTTACAAAAGTTTACGTCAAAAGTAATTGGAATGGAAAAACAGTGTATAAAAATTCACTTAATTACCATACTCCCCGAAAGGGCCATAATATGATTTCAATCAAATCTATTCAGGGCTTTGCAAGTAAGACATCAATATGGAAAAGTAATTCCACTGAATATAAAACTGTCATTTTAGTAGTGACAACAGCTTGGATACCATTGTGGTCATAAAAATAACTAGGATGGAAAAATTCTAATAACATGTGCTCAAAGTTTAGGAAATAAAACATAAAATATTAAATTGCTTTACTGCTAGAGAAAACTATAGCATATTGCATTAGTCTGGACTAAAAGGATCGCTCTGATGGAAACTCCTTGGAGAGTTTTACGGAAGACTGCCTGACAATTGATGACTTGCAGTCTATGTTTTTCTCTCGTTGATACACAATTTTGATGAGAAAGAGCTCAGTTCAACCACACACTGACATTATTTTGATTGCACACAAAAGCTGGTATAGCTGGAATTACCTAACCACAACCACTGACAATGCACAGATAGTCCTACCATAACTGACAATGCACAGACAGTCCTACCATAACTGACAATGCACAGACAGTCCTACCATAACTGACAATGCACAGACAGCCCTACCATAACTGACAA
Organism: Glandiceps talaboti; assembly: GCF_964340395.1. NCBI lineage: Eukaryota > Metazoa > Hemichordata > Enteropneusta > Spengelidae > Glandiceps > Glandiceps talaboti. The sequence goes on along the minus strand of NC_135562.1, from coordinate 488,638 downwards.
TGCACAGACTGCCCTACCATAACTGACAATGCACAGACAGTCCTACCATAACTGACAATGCACAGACAGCCCTACATAACTGACAATGCACAGACAGCCCTACCATAACTGACAATGCACAGACAGCCCTACCATAACTGACAATGCACAGACAGCCCTACCATAACTGACAATGTACAGACAGCCCTACCATAACTGACAATGCACAGACAGTCCTACCATAACTGACAATGCACAGACAGCCCTACCATAACTGACAATGCACAGACAGTCCTACCATAACTGAAAATGCACAGACAGTCCTACCATAACTGACAATGCACAGATAGCCCTACCATAACTGAAAATGCACAGACAGTCCTACCATAACTGACAATGCACAGACAGTCCTACCATAACTGACAATGCACAGACAAGGTATTTCACCAGGGTTCGCTACCAGTGTTTTTGTTAAGGGCCATTATAAGTACGTGAAAACTACCTAAATTCCCTAGGTATTTCACCAGGTTTCACCAACAAAATTATATTGCAGAGGTATTGAATTCTAATTGATTTTCCCTCCTTTTTTTAGAGCTTCCTAAACATTATCAAAATGCATAATCAGTGGAATTTCTACTGGGTTTTAAAACTCAATTTTGGTTTGACTCCTTTAGAAAAATTGTCAAGAGATTAATATTTCAAATATTTTCAAAATAGGATATTCTGAAGGAACTTTGTCAGTTATTTTACAAGTACCTTGTTCCTTACAACAGAGTTAAAATAAATTCCTTAGTTTTTACTTCACTAAAAAATTTATTTTAAGGTCTTCTAAAATCTTCCTTATGTACAGTAAGCTGCTTGACTCTATCATTACAGAGGAGGCTGGAAGGGGTGCAGAGCATGATGGGTAAAAACAACTGTGATAGCTCATTACGCAGTGAGCTGCTATTGTGTACACTTCGATGCGTGGTACGTTTACAATGGTGGCTGGCTCAGTGCTCAGCTGTATTTTGGAGCATTTTCAACTCGCCATAACTTTCACAACAATTCATGATTTTGGATTCTTTAAAATCGAAAATCTTGACTGATATTTCTCCCTCTGTGCTAGAAGAATCGATTTCGGAATTATTGATAGGAATACTGTGATTTTTCGGCGATTTCGTGAAGAATACTTGACCCCGCTGAGGTCGGAAATTTCGGCCCGGTTTTTCGCCCCAAATTTACAAATTTTGCAAAATAGATGTATTCTTGTGTACTTTTAAATGGTTATTGTTAGAAATAGACAAGGTCTGTTCAAGATTTTAGGTAGAAAGCGGGTCATCCGACCCAGAGTCGAAGGTGACCTCCATTGGCAAGTGATGTGACGTGACGTGACAGGCGAGCTTCTCACAACTTGCTCAACTACTACAGTAATTAATATCACTGTTCACACCCATTTTCACCATTGACCCTACACGAAAGGGTCTGTTTTCGCACATGTTGAGATATTTTCATGTTAAATGTAACTTGCCAAATTCGATATCACCCTGCAATCGTGTGTAATAGTGACACCAGAATAAAGGCAACTCGCGTAAGCAGGTCGTATTTTTGAGTGCAGTGTCCTGAGTACAGCACCTCGACTTTACTCAGTCTACGTAGCTAACAACGTTAGATGCATGTCTACCTTCCAAAATACAAACATTTGCTCAAAAGATAATAAATAAATAGATAAATAAATAAATACAACAACAACAACAACAACAAGACTTCAGACTTTTTATTATAAAGTTTTCTATTGCCATAAATTGCGCGAGTCTCTCAGTTTCGCATGTATTTTAATTCGACATGGTTTTGCTCACTTGTCTGGCAACCCGACAAAGATGTGTAGCAAAATGTGCTCAAGCTACATAAATTGTGGTAACGTATGATGAGGTATTTTTGATCATGTAAGCATTGCGAAATATTATATAACTAGCAAGGTAGATGTAATATATGTAATTTTGAGCTGGAATGGTGAGATTTGTAGATACTGACATATACCCTTTGAGTGACTGGCATGAAAGCCATGTGAAGAGGAAACTATTCACTACATGGATCCGTAATATGAGTGTTTTCTGAACATATTAAAGCTTAGACATAAAATAGGCCTTGGTCATGGAGGTCTCAATTGTCTATCATATTTGTAATAGATGACGTTGTTGTACATTATTTTTTTTAACAATTAGTTTGTAAGATGTAAGCTAAATTATTTCTTTAGCTATCATCAGGGGGTAGGAAAGGGGTTTACATTAAATTACATTCAGGTCTTTTTCTCACGCAAGACACATTTGAATTGAATTGAATTGAATTGAAATTTATTTCATCAGATAACAAAAAACAAAACAATAAATAAATAAATAAATAATACATTACACTTTCAAACAAATTGGACAAAAGGAAATATACATGTGTTATCTAATGGGGACCATGAAAATAGTTCAGCAGAACTAGTCGTGTCCATGGCCCGTACATTCAATTTTAGATTAATTCAAATTCATAAATGGACGCAACGAAGAAAATTATAGAAGTCAACACAGAGATGGTTTAATACGAAACAAAATGTAACATGAAGAACAGAAGAAAGTCCAGATTTGGCACAGCAAATCGACTAGCCATAGCGACGAATCTGAAAATAAACAGAAAAATGACTTGATAAGAGTGAAACGGGCAAAATTCTAAGGATACAAGAGAAAATGCTGAAAATTAGTGTTACGGGGAACGATCATTGCACGACACAGGAGTGTCAACAAGCACACTCGGCCAGCAGTGTAGGACAGCCGTCAACGGCCAAGCCACACTACGTATGCACAACGGGTCGACATCTTGAAAACATCCAAAATCAACAAAAAGTAATGACAATTTATACACATTATACGACGGGGTATTGGGAAGATCGCTGCAGAGCAACGAAATTCACAACGATAATTAATAGAAAAGTGACAAAAGCATACACAAAAACATAATTTTGTGTTAAAACGACCGAGGTGAAAAACACAGAAATGTACATATGGATAACATTGACTTGTCGAGTACCAAAGTTCGTGTTCGTTTTAGACACACTAAAAAAACTGAAAACACGATTGCCATGTTGCATTACACTCGTAATGGTCATTTTAAAAAACAGTGATAGTTTGAACGAAAGACTAATGACGCAAATGGTAATAAAACGGATAAAAGCATCGGGTACTCACCGAGGTCATCAGCGTCAGATCGTATGCTCTATCGCGAAACGGTCACATGGGTGTCACGTGAGACCCCTTCCAGCCTCCTCTGTATCATTACTTGTTCTACATGTAAACAAAACCATCCTCAAAAAAGGCTTTTTAAATTCACCCTCATTAAGAGCAAGTTCTTGTAATTTTATATCGTCTTTTTATACCACTTGTACCTCAAGTTCTGGCCTTCCTATGAAGTGTGCATTCTAGAGTTGTAGTTGAACCTATTTCTATTTATTCAACAAACTCAAAGTTATTTTGAAATTTTGAATAAAAAATAGAACAATAAAAAACTAAGATTTTATAAGACCTTCTACAGGTGTTCAAAGATAAGACAGTTTTAGAAGACCTCCTACAGTGTCCAAAGTTACACAGTTTTAGAAGACCTCCTACAGGTGTCCAAAGTTAGGATTAGTTGTAGCTATATAAAGTTGCATGTACATGTACCATAGCTTTGAAGTTTGTGGGCATGAAAATAATCACATTAGTAAATTATTTTTGCAGGCAATAATAATGATTGAGTTTATTATCAATTAAGAGAATAATATAGAGAACCTTAAAGTTTTAAATGAAAGTTGAAACCAAGTTAATCATGGCTTTACTTTTAGATACTGTATCAATACATTAAATAATAAAAGCACACATGTGTGTGTTAATAGGGGCAGCTCAGAGTCAGATCGAGGGTTATGCTGAGTTAGAATAAGGTTCTTCTTAGGTGTGATCAATAACTGGCTGCAGTATACTGTATTATTACACCTCAACGTTTTATACAAGCTATCATTGGTCAGAATCGAATCACATGACCTACTTTAAACAGTGTTATAGCCCACGCTTGCACAGACTAACGCCCAGCACTATTGCCCGCTCGAATTATTTTGACTGTTGTCTATTCTGTGCATGATTTCCAGCGTTACGCGCTTGAGACGTCAAACTAACCACAGTAAGTTACACAAGCTTATTTCTTGCAGAAATTTGAATAAATACAATTACAGATTAGCTCCTACAAATAATGCATGCCATGTCCGCATTTGATGAATAACTGCAAATACAATTTGGAAATGCACCTTGAATGGGAAACTTTTCTATCGATGACGAATGATGAAGAATGAAGAGTAGCTATGTGAATGATTGGACGAATGATGAGTGGACGGTGTAATGAAATTAATAACACATGCGCGAGGGCAATATCACAATTTAATGCCTGCCCTTGGGCTGGCACTCTTTACCAAAATTTTGGTAAAGAGTGCCAACCCTTGTGCAGGCACTAAACTGTGATATTGCCCTCACTGGCATGTGTTATTATTTAAATAGAGCTATTCAACTTCAAGAAAAACTGAAGCAATAGAATAATTCTCTACATTGTATAATCTCTGTCTCCGAATAAACTCCATATATCCCACAGTTTCTGACTTGACCCTTTAACATTTAACTATCGACACTTCTACATATACATGTATTGTAATGAACATTCTATGAATAATTCATACCAGTTCACTGGGAGGGGTCAGGAAAATTTACATATATAGACCAACACTATTTCCATATGTGATCTTGATAACATGGTAACATTAACATTCACTGATACGGAATCTAAGATTGAATAGTATAGTTTCTGTAAGGTAGGATTACACTCCAGAGTGCAAAGTAACTGTTAAACATTAACATTCACTGATACAGAATCTAAGATTGAATAGCGTACTTTCTGTAAGGTAGGATTATAATGTAGACTTGAGGTGCAAAGTAACATTAACATTCACTGACACAGAATCTAGGATTATTACAAAATAGCATTGTTTCCTGTAAGGCAGGATTACACTCCAGACTTGAGGTGCAAAGTATTTCACTTTCAACACTGTAATTACACTAGAAATCAATCCTTATGCCCTGCGTTCCTAAGTGCAGATAGTCAGAAATGAAATACATGTACCATATACATTGTAAGGATAAAACAATGCCCTGCGTTCTGAAGTGCAGATAGTCAGAAATGAAATACATGTACCATATACATTGTGAGGATAAAACAATGCCCTGCGTTCTGAAGTACAGATAGTCAGAAATGAAATACATGTACCATATACACTGTGAGGATAAAACAATGCCCTGCGTTCTGAAGTACAGATAGTCAGAAATGAAATACATGTACCATATACATTGTAAGGATAAAACAATGCCCTGCGTTCTGAAGTACAGATAGTCAGAAATGAAATACATGTACCATATACATTGTGAGGATAAAACAATGCCCTGCGTTCTGAAGTACAGATAGTCAGAAATGAAATACATGTACCATATACATTGTGAGGATAAAACAATGCCCTGCGTTCTGAAGTACAGATAGTCAGAAATGAAATACATGTACCATATACACTGTAAGGATAAAACAATGCCCTGCGTTCTGAAGTGCAGATAGTCAGAAATGAAATACATGTACCATATACATTGTGAGGATAAAACAATGCCCTGCGTTCTGAAGTGCAGATAGTCAGAAATGAAATACATGTACCATATACATTGTGAGGATAAAACAATGCCCTGCGTTCTGAAGTGCAGATAGTCAGAAATGAAATACATGTACCATATACATTGTAAGGATAAAACAATGCCCTGCGTTCTGAAGTGCAGATAGTCAGAAATGAAATACATGTACCATATACATTGTGAGGATAAAATTCTATAGACGTTGTTATTCATATTTTAATGATACAATTTCTCTTATACCACAAAACCAAACTAGAGTGTCAATTAGACAGCACAAAGTGTCTTACTTTACAGGTTTTTTGTTACAAATTACATCAAACATAAAACAAACTGTAATTAGCATGCAAGCATATAAAATTATACATTTGATCTCAATATGAACACAAATCAACACCACTATCAGATAAAACAAGGAAGATTCAAAAACAAAATTGTTTACTTGTGTTTACAGTCAGATAAAATGTGACGGCTTCATATGCATACATTCTATCTGTGTCTGTACTTTTGTTTGTGTTCATTCCTGACAAAAAGTTGTATATCTCACATAACATTTAGCCTTATTGAAACTCTATAGCCTTTCTGGTTTGGTAGTAATTAACATCTAGTGTTTGAAGAAAACAATAACATTAAATCTAACAAGAGCATTTCCTCTTTATCAGATACTGAGGATCTTTTAAAGGTTATATTTTCTTTTGTTATGTGGAATGTTAAGTACTCTTTTACAGAATTTATTTGTTATGTGTATGTGTACAACAATGTCATTATTAATCATAATAATTGATACATTCATGTACTCTAAGTTATTTCCAAATTGTTATTTGTGTTTGATGTTGTTTGTGAACCAAATTGCTGAAATTGTAGGTTTTCATACCTTTGTACTATTATTTTAAGACAGGAACCATGATGTCAGAGGGGGAAATCCTGTAAAATTTGCATAGATTTCCACATTTTGAGTCATAATTGTGGTGGGGAACCCCAGTAAAATAACTGTGCAACTCAGTTACATTCAAGCTAAATCACCTATACACACTGACAAAACACTGATGTAGTGTGGTATGATGTTGAAGTTCATGTTTATTCATAATGTCCGCATAATTTCAAAATTTCATGTTTATTCATAATGTCTGCATAATTTCAAAATTTCATGTTTATTCATAATATCTGCATAATTTCAAAATTTCATGTTTATTCATAATATCTGCATAATTTCAAAATTTCATGTTTATTCACAATATCTGCATAATTTCAAAATTTCATGTTTATTCATAATATCTGCATAATTTCAAAATTTCATGTTTATTCACAATATCTGCATAATTTCAAAATTTCATGTTTATTCATAATGTCCACATAATTTCAAAATTTCATGTTTATTCATAATGTCCACATAATTTCAAAATTTCATGTTTATTCATAATATCTGCATAATTTCAAAATTTCATGTTTATTCATAATGTCCGCATAATTTCAAAATTTCATGTTTATTCATAATATCTGCATAATTTCAAAATTTCATGTTTATTCATAATGTCCACATAATTTCAAAATTTCATGTTTATTCATAATATCTGCATAATTTCAAAATTTCATGTTTATTCACAATATCTGCATAATTTCAAAATTTCATGTTTATTCATAATGTCTGCATAATTTCAAAATTTCATGTTTATTCATAATATCTGCATAATTTCAAAATTTCATGTTTATTCATAATATCTGCATAATTTCAAAATTTCATGTTTATTCACAATATCTGCATAATTTCAAAATTTCATGTTTATTCATAATATCTGCATAATTTCAAAATTTCATGTTTATTCACAATATCTGCATAATTTCAAAATTTCATGTTTATTCATAATGTCCACATAATTTCAAAATTTCATGTTTATTCATAATGTCCACATAATTTCAAAATTTCATGTTTATTCATAATATCTGCATAATTTCAAAATTTCATGTTTATTCATAATGTCCGCATAATTTCAAAATTTCATGTTTATTCATAATATCTGCATAATTTCAAAATTTCATGTTTATTCATAATGTCCACATAATTTCAAAATTTCATGTTTATTCATAATGTCCACATAATTTCAAAATTTCATGTTTATTCATAATATCTGCATAATTTCAAAATTTCATGTTTATTCATAATGTCCGCATAATTTCAAAATTTCATGTTTATTCATAATATCTGCATAATTTCAAAATTTCAAAACATAAATGTGTAAGTACCAGTCTGACATTTAGTACAGTAGACTTATTTCTACTTTTGTTACCTTTTCAAAAACTCCATATGTTATTAACATTATGATATTAAAAACCCAACCACACACTGATGTTGGATTCCAATACCATGAGTAATAATAATACTAATATTCTGTCTTCATTAATAACGGATACAATAAATAGAAATACCAATGTAACAGAAAGGCAATGTAAAAATAGATGCACACAGTAATAGAACCTGGGTCCAAATAAGATAAAGCAGAAGTTATTGCATGTGTCTGACATTTAATTCACTTTCAATCAATCCCAATGACTCCAATTCACTTTGGTTATTATTGTCAAGTCTATCAAATTTCAATCATAAAGCTGGCATCAAAGGATATCCATTTACAGCAAAGACAATATTAATAAATTGAAAATCTGAAGTATACTCTTGCCCTCATTCCTCATGAAAAACATCTTATTTTGTGAATCTTAAAAATCCCCTTTCTACTGAGGGTGTTGTGTTATCAGCTAGCACACATAAAAAAACCCAGAATTAATATAATTTCTTCCAAGCTTAGTTAAAAGTTAGAATGTCCAGTCTGATGGCAAATTGAAAATCTTTAATACCAGTAAGCTTTAGTGTATGTGTGTTTTCATTCCAGGCATACTGATTTGATTCTTTGTAAATTTCATATTACACTGTAAAAATTTAAGATGCCCATTTTATTAGCAACATAGAAATCTAAAGTGGTACACACATATGCAGTGTACATGTGGGTATAATGAATTTCATACCATTTATCCCTTAAATAAATCATAGGCTATCCATTTCAATGAGTTGTCAAGTCCAATGTATAAATACTAATTACAATTACATGCATGTGTTAAATTGAAAATCTGTAGAAGTAGTACAAGCAAGCTTACAACACTCATACAAAATAAATTTGGTTTTATGATTTTTTAAAGATTTATTCATTGGTAAATATCTGTCAGAATGAAAAATATAATCCTTCCGTTAACCAAAAACATTGCTGTTATTGATTGTCAATAAAAATTATCATAACACAGAAATGTAACACTCAGATGTAGTTTACATTAATTGTCTCAATCCCTTTTTTGAATAGTCTAGTTCATAGTATCATTACAATTTATACCTTCACACACAGTCTAGTCAAAGTCATCACTCTAGAAGTGCTGAGATGCATGAGATGTGATTTAAAATTCATCAATAGGCACCCACAGTCATTAACATCATGTCTTTGTTAGAAACCACAGTTGGCATCCAGACTATTTCTTAATATATTTGAAAGCTAGTGATATTGTAAAGTTAACAGATCACATCTTCTGAAAGACAGAAAACATGTCTTCTTTTCTTGTGCACCACAGAAGTGAAATATCATTCCTGTTTGATGTAACTATGGTGTTATTAGTACCCCTGGTAACCCATCTACTGTGACATCCTAGTAAATCATGTAACAGCAGACACATAAAAGCATCTATTCACTACACTCTGAACTCTTCTTATCTCCGTTCTCCTAATTTTGTCTGACATGACATCATTATGTAGTTTACATTGTGTGCACAGACCACCATTTAAGTATACTAGCTGTCACTCTTTGTGTAAGATTACTGTAACAGCAATTACTGTTTTTGTTAAAGGTCCATTAGTAGGCACAATCTACCAGAGGTTTTTGGTAAATGTTTAATACATGTACATGTACCTCAGAATTTAAAGTTAAAGTTTAAAGTTTAGTTATTTTCTGAAGCGCCTTTTCTATTCATTAATATCCAAAGCACTGTACATACAATAGATTTAAAAGAATGGTAAAACAATCAAACAAATAGAACTGAAAACAACAAACTGTTAAAATATTTTCAAAATAGCTCAAATGACAATAAATGTAGCTTTGTATACCTGTACAAAAACCATCATTTTGTTGCCCTGATTTGACTGAAAGAGACAAACTTGGTTTTCTGTAAGAAAGTTGAACCTATCTAGCTATCTATCTATCTAAAATCTATATGTTGTCCTTTGGCATATTACACATAAAATTCAAAGACTTCACCCATCATTTGATCAGAAAGATTTCAAAATAAACAAAGACGGTAAGAACTGTGAGAACTGATACATATGTAAATCTACAAATGTACCTGTGTTCCCTGGCATGTTATCACTGCAACCTGATATATAAATCTACCTGTGTTCCCAAACATGTTGCCATAGTAACCTGATTCCTTATCAAAATTCTGATGCAATGTACAAGAAACTATCAATTATAAGAATTTGTCCTTACAAGAAATTTATTAATCAAAATAAAAGAGAGACAGGAACTGTGTATGAAATGTGGTTAGTAAATCTGAGTATCCATGCATCTTTACAGGAATGTGTCTCATAAACTTGTGACAAATGATGTAGATGGAATAAATAACCAATGGTACATCATCTGAATTCCTATCTCTCACATACTTTCTGTGAATTGTCATGAGAACCACCTCAATAGATTAGATTCATCTAATCCAATCAGGAAACTGTATTTTTAACTTTTATAACAAACTTTAATACAAGCTGCTTACATGTACACTGGAAAGACCTTTCATTGTGTACACGTCTTTTCAATCAGTTGGTATAAAGTAATCGATTGAAGGAGCATACACAACAATGAATATTACAGTTTAACACAAACTGACAGGTGTGAAATTAAAATTGAACAATTCTGTAGGTATGCACTCACCCTGAAAAACCACAAACAACCCATGTGAATGTCAAATATGAAAATCTTGGCAGTGAATGAGTCGAGTGACACAGGTCATGAAATTTTCACACAGAGTATCAATTTTTTTCTTTGCAGTATAAATCTCTCATCTCATAATAATTCTTCAAATTAAATGACTAATAGATTTCTATTTAGTGAACTTTGCACTAATATGATGTGTCTACGTGGATCACAAATGGGTATTTATGTGGAATTTCATTCATAAAACAACCCTATGTTTTCATACATGGAAAAACAATGTGAAACAACATTAAATCTATATTTTAACTTAATTTATTGCAAAACATAAAACATGCATAAAATAGTTGTTACATTGTACATACAATAACAAAAAATGTGTAAAATATTTATTATATTGTACATACAATAACAAACTTTTTAGTTTTTACTATTTTAGCTTTTTGTAATTTATTGAGTTAAAAACATGGACTTGGTGGATGCTATTTCACATTGTTTTTACATGCAGGAAAACGTAGTAGAGTTGAGAGTTGTATTAAGGATTCAAAATGCAAAATAAATACTCATTTGTCCTCCATAGGATCACTTTAATTTGTAAAACAAACACTGCGGCAATATGACTCACACTCTACGAGTATAACGAGTGTGTATAGTTTCATTGCATACTCGACATGCTCGACTCTCCCTCCCTCCCTTGATTAACATTTACTTCAGGAAATAAATATATCAGCTGTAATTTAAATGAAATATTTTAATGCAATGGAGTATATAAAAACAGGCCCACTTGTTCGACAAAACGACAAAAAAAAACCATGATGTACAAAATTTTGAGAATAAAAAAATGGAAAACGGTTTGTTCATGTATTTGAGAGTCGTGGGCTATACTTCCATGATTGAGTACATCATGACAGTGTCTACGAACGAAAAAAAACATAGAACTCACCGATTCAATGGCCCAAGTTGAAATATGTGAAGGAAACCCCAGAAAAACCATTCTTTGCATGTGCTGGTCTTTTTCCCGACGGTATCTCCATCGCCCTGGTCTTCTTTCAGATCTACGTGGTACCATCTTATGCTAAATGCCTGTGTGATGATCGAAGGGACAAAAATAAACCCGAACGTCAAACCACACCACCAGTAGTCGTCGTGTCGATAGTATTGCACAGATAATAACAGATCGGTGGCTAAGTCTGCCAGAAATGTTATCATTGATCCGAAAGTGAACAAAAAGTCCCAAATTGTGTACTTCTGACGTTTGATGCCATTGTACGAAATGTTGCTTTTATCTTTTTTCTCCGACCCTTGTTGTTGTAAAACTCTGTCTCCTGGCTCCCCTCCTCCTTCCGTCATGTTCGCTCAGTGTAATCAGTCTATAAAACATGGGAGATCGGTGTTCATCATTCGCAGCCTAGCCGAGCCAAGCCTGTGAACGTTCACAAGCTCGGTCTTTAGTACACTTTCGTTTGAAAGCGGAAGTTATAGATCTTGGGAATACCGGAAGTTGTATTGGTTTATTCCACTTTTTATATGGGGATGAATGGTTTGTATGTGCAGACAATTAACTGCAGGCCATAGGGGCGTGTAATATTTCATAGATTGTTGTTTTCCAGGTCTATAAAACATGGGAGATCGGTGTTCATCATTCGAAGCCTAGCCGAGCCAAGCCTGTGAAACCCTTGAAAATGTAACGATATCTTCAATATCATAGACACCAGTGTAGCCTGGCGGATTTGGATTTTAGATTTTGCTTTCCAATAAAGGAAAATCTATCCAAATCCGTATTGATTCCAGGCTAAGGGACCGGTCAGTTTCTTCAGCCTGGGGGGGGGGGGTCCGGTGGATTGGTAGGGGGTCACCCTGTTTTTGAAATTGGCAGTAGAGGGGTCATGCTGTTTTGAAAATTGTGGACAGGGGGGGGGGGGTCATTGTGTTTTAAATTGTGATGGAAGAAAAAATCCTTTCTACAATGGCATATAGCCTTGTCTGAAATGTGGTACATGTCAATATTTGTTCTTGTCCCTGTTTCTTACATGAATTCTTTAATATTACTTATTAGTTCAAACATAACTATACATATACATATACATGTATTACCTAGCTACCACACTAGTTACAGAACATGTCATGTAAATGCTTGGCTGTTTCACAATCAATGCTTCACTTATATTGCAGTTTGGGGCAAAAGTGAACTTGTGACTTGAAGGTTTCGTAATGGCAATTTTCATAGATAGTTTATAATGAAGTTAATCTAAATTGTTCTACTCGTCATGTTATTGACACTACAAATCACCACATCTCATCAGATTCCAGTTTCTATTATACACTAGGTATGACCACCTAAAGTTCTCTAACATACCGGTGACTTTATTATAATTATATTAATGCCCCTATACTAATGTTACATGTCTATTTTATGTGATATAGGAAACTCATTTAAAACGTACATTTAGGTTAGCTTTTCGAAGCTTGGAAATATTACCTCAAAGGTTATGAATAACCTAAACATTGACTTAGTATCTCAAGCAAAAAACTCCATATCTGCCAGGGGGAAAACCCCAAGGACTTCCTCACCCCAGAGGTCTCTCATGCGTTCAACCAACAATCAGATTCACCAACAACCTTTTTACTGTCATAATGGTATTAAACTTTTCTTAAATATTTTCACCCTATTCTAATTTGGGATGATATTGTCTTTTCAAGATGTGAAATGTTTGCCAAGATAGTCTAAAATTGCCTTAAACTCCAACTCTCCCCTAATAATAATAATAATAAAATATATTTATTCAGGGTAGCTCAAGTAAGCATTACAGTACAAAAGTAAGTGAAACACTTCTTTCCGTTGAGGCCCTACGAATGATACTACCATTAGATGTGCTGACCTTTACTACATGTATATAATGATGCCATTCAACTTTTTAAGAACATATTTCAACCCTTAGTGTAAGTTATAAAGAATAGTTTCTGATACTTGCTGTCTTGTAAAGCATGGATTAAGTTATTGCTTGAAGGGTCTAAATAGCGTAATTATTGGCTATAAGAGTAAAAATCCTTCAGGGCTTCTAGAGGGAGACCCCCTCAGACCCCCCCCGCATGAGGTGGACATATCCCAGTCTCAAGCTCTTCCCCTCTTACTGTCAAGATGCTATCAAAGTATATTCAAAAGTATTTCAACCCTATGTAGTTGTTTTTTACATGTTGGTGTTGTCTTGTAAGGCATGGAAATTATTGTCTGAAAGGGTCTGAATAGTCTCAAAATTGACTTTTCAGGGAAAAAACCTCCAGGGCTTTTTAAGTTTTTGTGTTTAACCCGCGGGTTAAACACAAAAACTTAAAAAGTCACCAAAACAGACGAAAAAACCCACAAAACCGCAACAAGACGCTACAATTATTGCAGCTAATTATGGATGTAATGGTCATTACGCTTCCTACCCACACCCTTCATCATTTCTACTTAGTACTTCGTGAACATATGCTATGGCAAAAGCTCCCAAACTCAACTCAAAGAGCTTATAACTGCTCATATTATTGCCAGGGTTACTACCATCCCGATCATGAATAAGACCACCATCATGGTCTAAGCATAGAAGTGTGGGTTATACTTCCATGGTCAAGGGACAGTGAAATCCGGGACCGTGTATTTTTAAAGAAATTTGTAGATCTTCCCACAGCAGAAAAGGCACAGATACCAAACTATTGACAGCAGTATGTTTTAGAAGATGATGACGATAAACCTGACGTATCAATCGTACAGGGCTGATAAACTTTCTGTGGTAGTTTTTTGTACTTTCTGTGGTAGTTTGCTCTGTAGATACACAGAAAAAGTAAAATTCTATTTGTCTGATGTAGATACAGGCAACCTTTCTGTCTACATAGACAAAGAAACCACACTTGCGTCTTATATGTTGCATGTAGGATAATATACAACGGTTCAGCATACTTGAGGTATACGTAAAGAAGATGATTGCAAAGAATCATAACAATTGTCAAATTCTCCATAAATAAAGCCACTACAGTAATGTCATGTTTACTGACAAACAGTTTGACTGTATTACGATATTTTGTATCACTCTGCCCTCATTGTCCTGCTTCTACAGACTGATACTAGTACCACGAGGGCACCACACCATAGTGCATTTTCGTATCCCAATTCAAGTTTGAATGTTACCGTAAACGTGCACTAAGGTCGGATTACGTAAGCGATGACAAAAAGAGAAACAATAACAGTAATTACACCAAACAAACAAACAAACAAACGAACGAACAAACAAACAAACAAACAAATAAATAAATAAATAAATAAATGAATAAATGAATAAATAAATATAAACAGACAAAAAAACAAGCAAGCAAGCAAACAAACAGACAGACAGACAAACAAACAAACAAACAAACAAACAAGCTAGCCAACCAACCAACAAACAAACAGTCGTAATGATAAATAATTCACTCAAAATACATGAACTAGAATACACTCGTGGGTTCTACTATCATAAATTCAAATTGAATTATTATAGTAAGTTCATACTCGTGTCTCAGTCTACTACTATATTGCCTTTTACTGCATTTTTTTCTTGTTTTTCCGCCTTTTTTATTGTTTGTCGTTTTTGTTAGTCTGTACATCTTGCACAACTGGGATCATTGAAAGAAAAGTGCCTTTGCACTTAAACGTTAACGTTTCTCTGTATATGAAAGACAAATAAATGATAAATAAAACTAAAAAGTAGTAAAAGTTATGGTATGCGCCAATCTGATTAAAATCTGATGTAGGGCTATATTACTTACCTCCATTTCCTTCGTATATTGTCGTGTTTTTTTTTTGTTTTTTTTGGGGGGGTGGGGGTGGGAATGAGCGCCTTGTTCCAATATGAATCGCGAAATGAGTACTCGAACGTCAGGTAGGCGCATAACATAGCCTGTAAGATACAAACATTCTTGCCACGCTATATCAGCCAGCACGCAAGGTGCATTTCCAACTTGCCCCAGTGTCAACCCACCTCCGGACTAAAATGTACAACGATGAAGAAAGTCCCCGGATTACTATAATGTCATTTTGCACCTGACAACTTTGCGTTTTAAACGGTACTAGCTCGTGTAATTCGGAGCTACAGTTCACACAGCTGACAACTTCACAGAATTTGGTGATTATTACCTTTCCCTGACAAGACGTAGGTAAACTAAATGCTTTGAAAGACGTTGTTTTAGGAACAGGAACAGGAACATGTACATATAGTGTTATGGGTCAGTGATGACATGATCATTACCCTCCCTACATACGAAAGTTTATTTCTCTGGATCGCAAAATAACGAGTATTTTTTGTTTTTTATCTCCTGTAACGTCACCAGCATTTTAACCGTAATGTTGCGATTCAGTATCCTTTTGATGCAGTGACATTCAAATATATCTTAAGATAATGATGATCCAGAAACATTCTAAGTCAATTCTGTGATCCAGGGTCTTCAATTTTATCTTAAAATGAACCAGGGTTATTGTGTGGGAATGTGACCGTGAACATTCAATTTTATCATAAATGATTCTGGTAAATTTTAGTTTGATATTCTCTCACAACCAACTTGGAACATTCATTTTTAAAGTAAATTATCCAGATCAGAGATATCTTAGAATGATTTAGGAACATTCAATTTTAACATTAAAATTATCCAGGGACATACTAATGTGATATTGTCTTAGAATGATCCAGGAACATTCAAGAGTGCTATCTGGTGTTATTCTAACATGTCAAGATGATAACAATACCCCTTCCATTTCCTGATCACATGAATACAGAAAACTATTAAAAACCAAGAAAAAAAAAATCCATACAGTCTAGTAAGCAGGACGTCATTTTGATATTATCCAATCAGAGCTAGCGTATTATTATACACGCTCTCAAACGTTACGCTGATTATAATTGGTCAAAATAGTGGGCTTGGCCGAATGACGTCGATTTACTCCGCGATTCAGTGTTGACGCCAGAGATAAGGGAGATTCAACGCCATATTTTGACAGTTTACTTCATAATCACTGTACAGGTAAGTATATAATATTTGTAATTGGTACAGTATGAGGATTATGCCAAGTAGTGTGGGTCTTTTTGTCACATATCTCACCGATGTATGCGAGTTTAAACCATTTTAAAAACAACGTGGTGTGACCGGCTAATGTCACGCCGGGCCGTGTACGGTGTAGTTTGTAAATACCACATGTATCATGCACGCTATCACACGTGTATCTCTCTTGACTTCGTTGACCCAGATACAAATAAAACCAAAGATCGGACGTTCTGATATGATAACACAGTATCCTCACAAGTTCACAACGTAGTACATGGTTCTTATGTGAAATGACGATATGATGATACACGTACCACTTGTGTCATGTTTGTAGCCATTTATTGATGGCGTAGTATTGGCCCCTTGCCCAGGCCGGCCCCCAACATTCAACAGCACACTGATATGTGTTTACAAATACCCCGGGCTTATCAGTAGTTGTTGTAACCAATCGTAATACTAGTATGTAATCATGGTAGAAACCTAAACAGGAAGCTGTGAATGTCATGGTTTTAAGAAATGAAAACAGTATCAAAGGCCATGAAAATGTGTCGTTTATGCTGGAAAGACTAGTATATCATAAGACTATTCATAGTGTCCAGATGAACCAGACTACAAATGTTTCACTATTCGACGACGACGACGACGACGACAACAACAACAACAACAAAAACAACAACAACAACAACAACAACAACATCATCATCATCATCATCATCATCAACACCAACAACAACACCCCCCCCCCAAAAAAAAAAGAAAAAAGAAAAAAAGAAAAACAAAAGTCAGTATTATGACAATAACATGCATACAAATTACAATGACTATTCAATGACATGACCACTGATGAGTTTTGTAGATTCTTCACAGACAGAGCATGGAAGTACTAGGAGCACAGAAATGGCATAAAATCCAATTATGTTCTGAGTAGGATATCACTCATTGGGCTCATTTTAAAAACAATTACTTTATGTGAACTTGACATGAAATTATCTGAAATTGTAGTACAATTTTGTTCAAAATGTATGATTACTAAATATTCACAGTCTGGTACTAGCTCTTAGACCTGGAAGGATGTAGGTTGCAATGTGAAGGCTTTAATCCTATGCCCTGAAATGGCTGCAATGGATTGTATGCTCCCCGGGGAGTTGAGGAAGACTAAAGGGCCATTGTGCCATTCTGATCTGAGCCAGGGGTAATAATTGTAAAGCGCTTTGAGCCCGGTGAAAGCGCTATATAAGAACACAACATTATTATTATTATTATTTCCTATTATTGATCTTTTAGTCACCCTCCCCATTCAGACTGGTACACTGTCATTACCACTGTCCCCAAGTATAGTGCACTATACCCGTGGACTATACCAGTACCTACACACATGTGTATGCATCAGTGACCAATTGCTTTTCTTTTGTTCAAATTTATCATGATGGCGTGATTCAGTTATTTTTGACTCTATAGAACTGTGAGAAGTTATGTGTGACCTACTTGGGTGACACTCTCACTCTCTCACATTTTAACCTCAAAGGATAATGTACTAAATGGAATATCAGACTTCAATTGCCTTGTATAAACTGAGTGAAAGTGACAGTTAGAAAGGTTGAGTCTACTGGGTTTGAAAAAGTAAAAACCTGAAAGGAATCAGGTTAAGATTTCAAGGTATGTAGACCATGACATGACATAAAACCCACCACTTGACTTTACCAGGTCAAGTCATACAACTTACATGTACATGAGTAGAGTTATAGGTATCACTCGGGGACCACATGTCACACATGGTTCATGTGTCTGGCCAATAATTTAAAACAGATACAATACACTTTAAGGGTTGGGTACATTGTTTTGTAAAATTATGGACTGTGTAGTTTGTAATGTTATTGGCATACATTATGTTCCAGGATTACACGACAAAATACATGAGACATTTATTCACCAATTTGAAGTATTTCAACACTGTATGTAGGTCACATATACATGTATGTCTTATAAACTGGAGGTATGTGTGCACCAACATGTACAAAGAATGTTTTGTGTACAGCTGCAGCAGCACATACATATATTTGTATATATGAAGAATGCTGCAGCACAGATATGTTCAAAGAATATATTGTGTACTGCAGCAGCACATACAATCACATACATGTACAGAATATATTGTGTACTGCAGCACAATCACATACAATCACATACATGTACAAAGAATATATTGTGTACTGCAGCAGCACATACAATCACATACATGTACAGAATATATTGTGTATTGCAGCACAATCACATACATGTACAAAGAATATATTGTGTAATGCTGCAGCACATGTACAAAGAATATATTATGTAATGTTACAGTCATTTTAGGAGACATACAGGAGGTACATGCTGTATACCCTATTCCTTTCCCATTTGTACATGTACCTGAAAGCTCCCTAGTTTGGATTATCGAATGCCTAATTTATATATAGTATGATTCAGTCAACTGTTCTCTATAAAGGCGTCAATGATTATACAGCTTTGTCAACTGTACAGAGACAGTGATCCATGATGCTTAAGTTTCTTTTTTTTTCTTTTTTAACCAACTATAACCAGCTCATCCTTATGATGATAATGAGAAACTTAATGAGTCACCCTTAGTGGAAGATTCATGTCTACAGGTACAACAGCTGGTGTAGAAGAAACACTGAATCAATGTTTGATTAATTTACTTGCTGCCATATACTCTTAAAGCATATCAGATAAATTGTAAGTGCCATAGGTGAGGTGAAAATGTTGTGCTTAGTTATTTCCTCCAGTGCAGTCCAAGAATTTACTAATAACATAGACTGATAGTAAGCCTCAAGTCAGTCAACTGAGAATTCAATTCTCAGTAATTGTAATAGCATTTGACCTCATGCTAGAGGGTGCAAGATAGAACAAGAAGGCCGACTTATTCTCCTGTGCACCTATAATAATGTAATGCATGGGAGGATGAAGCAGAAGTTTTGGTGTTGACCAAGAAGTCAAGTGTTCATTATTTTTATGATGCGACTGGGCAATAATATTCTATTTCAGGTACCAAAAATTGTCCACATCAATGTACATATTAAAGTGTACTGTACCATGAGATGCCAGAGGAAACAGTGTCAGTATAGTCTTCTTTCATCTTATATTACAACAACTGCATTCATTACCATGTAAATATCATATGCCTCATGGAAAATACAGGGTAAGCAGGTAAACTTCTTGCAAGAAGTTTACAGGAGCACCCCCCCTTCTCTCTTTCTGTCTCTTTCTTTCTGTGCCCCTCCTCCTTCTCTCTTTCTATCTCTTTCTTTCTGTGCCCCCTCCCCTTCTCTCTTTCTATCTCTTTCTTTCTGTGCCCCTCCCCTTCTCTCTTTCTATCTCTTTTTTTTCTGTCACATGAGCTCACACAGACTTTCAAGCAAAAACACTGTATATAATGGATTTGAGAATGGGAATATTTTTTGAAATATTAATTTCAACCATGTTACACAATATAAAGTATAGCCTTGAGGTATAACAATTACTGTAGTTCTCTGTACAATGAGTCTGACTAAGTGCAACTGTTACATCATATCAATATACACTAAGTCTGTACAAAGACAGCTCTATTTACACTAATGTGAAGAAAACCAAGGTTGCAGTGAACAACTGCAGGTATTGTTAATGTATAGAAAAATGGATTACACATGTACATAATTGTAATAATTCTATAGCTTCCAATTTAAAAACACTTTCCTGTTTAAGTTGAATAATTTAATACTATTGTGATTTCACATTTTTATTAACATATTATTGTATAATAAACAATTTTGCAGAAATGGCTTTTTTGTGAATTTTTTGTGAAATAAACAACATAATATGCCAATGTCAGAATGTGAAAATAACTGTAATACAAAGGATATAGTGATTACTTTCCGATGATATTTTTTGGGATTATACTTTTATTACCCAGTTTTGAGACTGTTAAAGAGTGGTATTTTTCAATAACACATACTCATTTGCCTCTGAATGCACTTGTTTGTACACTAGGCATTTTGGAAGATGTTACTTTACTTGATACCTTTATATTTCTCATGGTACGCTATTTTATTTTGAAATGCAAATACATTAATACAATCCCACGAATTGAAGCTTTCAAGACATCTCTGAAATATACATACAAGATTGAGGAAAAAATTGCTATTTCAAAAGACAGGAAGGAGAAAGAGAAAGTGGGGGGTGAGGGGGGGGGTGGTAGAATATTTTGAGATGTAGGGGTTCTGTTATTGCTTTTCTCTATCTTGGCTTTTTTCCTTATCTGTTGTGTATCTGTCGTAAAATAAGAAATTAATTAAAAAAAGAAAAAAAAAAGGATATAGTAATTGTAAATATCAAGATATAATAACAACTAAATAATTGGTATAACTCAAATAACTGGAATTGTTTAAATCATATATGTTGCAAAGATCAGTACAGTTGGGGTTCTTGTCTTTCAAGTTGCAACTGTACCAAATAACACAAGTTATATGTACAATGTAGCCCTTGTTGTAGCATGCCACACAGTGTAGCAGTACATTACAGACAAGTTATATGTAGCCCTTGTTGTAGCAGGCCACACAGTGTAGCAGTACATTACAGACAAGTTATATGTAGCCCTTGTTGTAGCAGGCCACATAGTGTAGCAGTACATTACAGACAAGTTATATGTAGCCCTTGTTGTAGCAGGCCACATAGTGTAGCAGTACATTACAGACAAGTTATATGTAGCCCTTGTTGTAGCAGGCCACACAGTGTAGCAGTACATTACAGACAAGTTATATGTAGCCCTTGTTGTAGCAGGCCACACAGTGTAGCAGTACATTACAGACAAGTTATATGTAGCCCTTGTTGTAGCAGGCCACACAGTGTAGCAGTACATTACAGACAAGTTATATGTAGCCCTTGTTGTAGCAGGCCACACAGTGTAGCAGTACAAAAAGTGATGACTTTTGGCAGGATTACTGTGAGAGGTTGTTAGGTGCACACCTGACATTTATCATGTTTGTGATTCAAGTCTTGGGCCTTTTTAAAATCTGATCTCTAATCTTTATTCATACATACTGGTACATGTATGTTGATACCCCAAGGCACCAAGGATAAGAGTGCATGTATAGTGTACATGTACAATGTTTTGATATAGACTACATATAAATAGGTCCATAGAATACCCCATTCAAAGTGATATTGTATGACCACTATACTCCTTATTTGTAGTTTACACATAGTCTGAATGCATTGTACTGCCATTGTCGCAAACCAGAGCTGTTATTTCTTCCGTGACACTGCGACACCTCTTGCAATTGGTGGTGAGTCTTGGACAGTGCTGTAAAAGAGGCTGTGATTTATGATGTTTACAGCTTGCATCATTATGATAGGCAAGTTGAGGAAAACCCAGTTTTCTTGTAAAGGGAAAGATTAAATACCAAAACGGAGATGCCAATTAAATTCTGGCATTCCCAAGGGACTTGGACCAATGAGACACTGTGTCATAATCACCACTACTGGCTTCTGTGCAGTTACTGTAATTATACACTCAACAGGTAATCTTAATTTGCATTGGATCTTTAATGGCCTCTAATGTATTGATTTTTAAATTGCGTGATCTCTAAGATTGATACATTGATTCTATTAGTTTCATGGACACTGCCTGAAGAGCAGGAAAGGAGTGGATGGGGTTCCTACATCTGACATACAATGATTAATATAAGGGTTTAGATGACAACATATATGTACATGTATAAAGTAACAATCCATAATATATACATGTACTTCATGTAGAATCAGTGGACCCTATTGGTATTTGTACTGCAGTGCATACATATTATATGCATATGAGTGCTGGAACATTTCATGTGCTCAATATACAAGTAAAATGAATTCAGAATTTTTTTCAAAAAAAAAGGTTTGAATAAATACAAGAACCCCATGATTTATTGCAGCCTGTGAAAGTATATCATGGCCATATGGAATACTGAAAGCACTCAATTGCAAACACCCCTAGTATGCCAAAAGCACTGAATTGCAAATACAAAAAGTAACCCTAGTATGCCGAAAGCACTCAATTGAAAATACAAAAAGTAACCCTAGAGTATGCCGAAAGCACTCAATTGCAAATACACATGTACCCCTAGTATGCCACATTGACACTCATGCATTATGGGGTTGTTAATAATATAATTTCCGCACAACTGTGATATGTTTGTACCTGTCCCATAGACATACTCCATTCAAGTGACTACATTTTTTGTACCTGTACACTATAACATTGTACACATAATATAATACTTCAATGCAGGTACATATACATATATACTAACTACAAATGTACATGTATATAGGAATATTGTCTTGTTGGTTCTAGAACTTAATTTACAACTTCTATTTTAAACTCCCAATTTGATCGAATTCAAACCCTCCATTTCACTGAACGTTTCAATTCTTCACAGATAACCTACCTTCATCAGGAATCTAAAAACAAATAAAATAACTGGATAATACATGTATGTAAACTATAAAATAACATCTGAAGTTGTGTATATAAAATTTGTAGAATAAACATATAAAAGTTTGACCATCGTCGTTTTTAGTCAACACAAACATCAGGAACACAATGAATTTCTACCTACAGTGTACTTACAGTACAGAGCATTGTATTTATTCCATTTGTAGATTGAAGAAGACAGCATGATGTTTCATCTGTTACAATGAACCAATGATCAGTTTTTATTTCTGTACTACTCCATTCAAACACTATCCAGATTGATCATGATGTTTGCATTGTACAACACTCTTTGACATTCTATGTCGTTTGTATCTTCAGATGTCTCTGAAGAGGTTTACACATGCAACTTAGAAATGTCACAGTTTTTGACAAAATAATGTCATCATTCAATAGTTATTCAGTGGTACATGAAGTGTACACCTTGTAAAAAACAAGACTTGATTAAGAATACGAAAAGAGGAAGAAAGGTATGACTTCAGCAGTGAAAGATGTCCATTGCAGTATAGGGGACCCTACATGAAAATGATGGTGTGTAGTAACAGTATGTGTAAGTCTCCAAAGTTAAGTAAAATAGATTTTGACAACAGAGTAGTAGATGGAGAGTTAGTTCTTCAAGTACTTGTACAAATGTATATTGACAATCAAATGTGTAGTGAAAGTAGTCGCATGTTGTTTGATGTTTTATGGAGGAGGTACCTGTAGCATTAGTACATCCATGCATCAGTGTAGAATGTATACTAATTAGACTTGTATGTTATGTGAAGTGATGATTTGGTGTTTTAAGCAAGATGTAGCTGACTTACATCCATGTGTCTATTTGTCAGTGTACAATGTACACAAATTAAACACATACATTGTACATGTACAGCCATGTGATGATGTAGTGTTTTTGTTAAATCTGTGTACCCTATCTACAATGTATACATGTACCTGTACAACTTGTACATGATTTGAAAGCTTGCTTGCTATCATGTACGTGTATGTCTAACTAAGACCAGAACTGGTTGCCATGGGAACCATTAGCAGATAGGTGCCTAAATCCAAGGTTGTTGCAAATTGTAAATGAAGAGATGGCAATCACAAGAGATACATGTACCTATCTTCTAGCACTGGGTAGAAGAGGCCGTTTCAAGCACCTTCAGTTTAAACACTAAGCGTATCAACACAGTTTCTTTCCTATAACCATAAGAGACTGGAACTCACTAAACCATGATATGAAAGCCAGTCAGGACACCGACACTTTCAAGACTAAACTCCATCAACTTTACTACTAAGTTTTTGTGTGCATCCCTAGCCCCCCAGCTGTGATATCCATAAGATTAGCTGGTATTACATTTGTAGATGAATAGATAGACAGATAGATATATAGATACATGTACATGTATATACATGTAGATAGATACTAAGATAGACAGACAGACAGAGAGACAGACTGACAGACTGAATCACTTGCAGTGAAAACCAAATGTTCTTGATAATTGTATTGTATATACAGTCATGTATGTATTATGGTATTAATTGTAGAGAGAACCTTAGTGTAAAGTTGTACATATATGTACATGTACTTATAACCTTGGTTATACGGGTTTTGAAATACTTACATGTAATGATGTACAGTACCTGTACCTATTGATTCAGGTTTTAACTTGAAAAGATATTGCGGTTATTTTCAGTTTTGAACTGTAATAACGTAGGAAATAGTCTATAGAACATGTCATTAAGTAAGTTAGTTGTTTAAGTCTCTATAGAAACACAGTAAAGATAAAGGTGTATGCATTTGATGATCCCTGAAGAATGAAATGAAGTTGTGTACATACAGTGGCTTAGGCTACATGTAGCTACAGTACCGATAGATTCCTGCCAGTCGCAGGACAGATGTACATCAGTTGCTAAGCAACACATGCAACCATCCATTGTCATCTTAATAATATCTATCATGTTGAAAGTCAATCTCTTAAAATTAGAAATTTGAGAGATGTATGATTGTATGATGGTCACTGACCAATGTTGATATCATCCTGTGTCCATAGTGTGTCCTAATAGGACATCAAAACAGCTGCTTGTAAAATTGTGTGCTTGAAAATACCTGCTGAACTATTTTTAGTGTAGTCACTATAACACAGACTGAATAAAAAAGAAGGTGATATTTATTTGGTGTAGACATAGACCCTACACTCGTGTAGTAGGGTCTATGGTGTAGAGAACCATGCAAGTCATGTACATTGTATATTACATATACCAGGGGTGAACAAATCATTTTGTGAACTGGTGGTCCCCGGGCCAGTGCCTTAAAAAATCCAGTGGTCCTGCTGAAAGAATTAGTGGGCCAAGGTCCTGCTAATGTGAAACATTAAATCTTACCTATGAATCTGTTTATTCAGACGACTTTTTAACATAGTTACTAATAGTAACTGGACCAGACAAGGTAAAATTTGTGTGGTCCGCCCAAACAAATCGCTAGTCTCGGACCCAGGACCTGTGGATTTGTTCACCCCTGTGTACACTAACTCCAAAACAAGTCTCTATAGTACAGTTTATAAAGCATGACATTTTTTTGTTAGTGGAAATTTAAGTAGATTTTACTGTACCTACATGTACCTTAAATTTACTATTGTGTGTTTCCATTTACAATATTTACAATGACAAGATAAGGAAGTATGAATTTAGAACTAATGACTAATATCACTGTACATGATATAATTTTGGAACTGAAGGGATGATAATTGCACAATGTCACACAAGTTCAGTAAGCAAACTTCATTCGTTTAGGGGGGGGGGGGAGGGGGTCTGGCATGAATGCGATCACTGGACTTCATTTTTGCACTTTTAACCAACTATCACTCCTTTAATGATAACAGCTTTTGTATTTAATACTGAGATGCTGTTAGTTGATGAAAATTTGCTTCTTATGTTGAGATATATGGTGCTGGGTTTCTGTTAGTATTATATTATAATGTGTTACAATCATATTTTTACATTACATCGATCATAGTGGTGTGACTGCTACAGTTTTCAGCATAGTTTACATCATATATAATTGTTTGATGTCGCACTTGTGAATGTTCATTTAGGGGAGGGGTTTGATCTATCTAAGTAAACGATGTTCATTTGTTGAGCTTGTGCTACAACATTGTGCGATCATCCCTATAAAGATAGATGTCATAAATTGTTGATTGATATCATCTGACTGGCATATTGCCAGTTACTATGCAATCAAACATAAAGCTGTCACATAGCAGGACATCATTAGTCAAGATACATGTCTGTTTTGTGTACATCCTGGTACAGACTTTGTAAGTTTGATAATCACCAAGAGTAACTACCCAAACTGTTTTGTGTACATCCTGGTACAGACTTTGTAAGTTTGATAATCACCAAGAGCAACTACCCAAACTGGTGTGACATGTTAATATGCTTGTAAAGTTTTTCTCTTTACCAGTATTAGCTATTTTTGTAACTTTTCTATCTTGTTCTGTAGAAGACAGCATTTAAATAACTTACAGGTAGGTAGGCAAGTCAAACAGACAGTGAGATTGGCATACAAATGTATTATGCTGCTACATGTACATGTCGTCAGACAGACAGACAGACAGAATCGACAGACAGACAGGCAGGTATTCAGTTTGTCTGTCAAAAAGGAACAAGTCATACAGACAAACAAGTCCATCCATCCATTCATCCATCCATCCATCCATCCATCCATGGAGACAGACTGAAAGTCACTCAATCGAACACAATTATTAATATACATCTTATACACAGTACGCACAGTATACATGTACAGTATACATAAACTCAAAAATGGCATGCATGTACATTTTTGTATGCAAAGACATTTCTCATGAAGTTATATGATGTTGACAGTCTCACTCTGATAGATAAAACATTCACATACTGGTATAGGTATTAAAAATGAGACTCAGGTTAGAGCAAGCTAAGATGTTTGCAGTAACAACAATATTATTTTGTATATTCAGTTCTAGACATCACAGTGACAATACACATAATCATGCTGAGGACATTTACACAAGTATTACAAAGACAGACAGGGAAGGCTGCTACTAAACTACAACTACCACAGTGTACATGTTACATATCAACTTCAGCAGTGCAACGGACCTCAACTACCGGCACATCTGCCAATATTCCCAACTTTCAAGGACAAAGATATAATTCTGTGGATAACCCAAGGGTACTGATAACGGGTAAGGATAATCCTAATATAAGATTTACCTTTATTTTATAATTTGTTGAAACCTGGTAACAGAGATGATAATTGGAGACTACCTTAAATCCTGCCACAGCCATTATCTTTCACAAGAACTTGACTTAATTAGGAACATGACAAAAATAAAAGCCTTGACCTGAAGAGGGTTGTCTGTTAAACTGATTAATCTTAATTGGGAACATGACAAAAATAATTGGACTCTTCTAAAAACGTCATTTACAATGAGTAGAAGAGAGAGGGATATACATTGTTTGTGATGTCAACTACATGTACATGTACATGTATTATACTGACACAAGTCAAGTTGAACAAAAAATATGGAATTTATACCCAG
The DNA here is from genome assembly GCF_964340395.1 of Glandiceps talaboti. Classification (NCBI taxonomy): domain Eukaryota; kingdom Metazoa; phylum Hemichordata; class Enteropneusta; family Spengelidae; genus Glandiceps; species Glandiceps talaboti. The sequence goes on along the minus strand of NC_135562.1, from coordinate 460,872 downwards.
TTTATATTTCCCTGATCATATTTCTCTTTCTGTTTACTCGTTTATTATGTATCACACCAAGTGTGTGAGTGTGTATGTGTGTGGACAACACTAGTATTAGTAATGGTGAAAAGTGTTAATGTGTTCTGATACTTGTTCTGTGAATACTTCAGTAGATGCAAAGCAGACAAATTATGTCATTTGTGAGATTATTCCAATCATTTACATAATAGTATTAGTATTAGTGTCAGTACATGTATGTCTGTGTTGCAGTGTTAGGGGTATTATAGTTGTAATCTAGTCTAGACTTGTGTGGCATGTATGGAATTCCAACCACAGAACTATGAGTGTTCTTGTGATGGGAGGGGTGGGATGGGGTGGGGATGAGAGGTGAGCGAGTGATTTGGTTTTTTATATATATTATTAGTACATTATGATCCATGACCATATTAGTGTCAGTATGTCTGTGTTGCAGTGTTAGGGGTATTATAGTAACTGTTATAATCTAGTCTAGACTAGGTTGGCATGTATGGAATTCCACAGAACCATACGTGTACATGTACATCTCCATATAATAAAGCTGTACACAGTAACAATTTGAAAATTTGTTTTGTTAAAATTCTTGTATAAAATTTTGAAAAAAGGACAAATATACTATAATGCTAAATGGAACTAGATTTTCCATTTCTTTCACAAAATATTTATCATGAAATATAATTTCACATAATTATCCAATGTTTTCTATTGAGAATTTTATTAGGAATTTTTTTATTCATTTTTTGTGAAGAACAAATTTTCATCTTTGATTTTACACTGTACTGTCTTAACACACTCTACATGTATATAACTTTTCAGTATATGTAATCCTAATATTTCCTTGTAGAGAGTGAGGATTAATTTATACACAATGAATGTACAAATGTACCTGTAACCATAACACCATCTGTGTCACTAGTACATCATGTGACTTGTTAATGATGATTCTGTATACAGAAATAAACCTTATATGGGTTAATAAGCCTGTATAATTAGCACCATATTCTCTAATAATAGGCAAATATTTTTGTTGTTGGTTAAAATCATAAAAAAGTGGGTTTTCTTGACCCCCACAAAGTAAGGAATACACAAATATCCAATTGTTATGAGTAACAAGATATTCCTGTGGATTATTAGCACATTAAATCGGTTAAGAGGACACATTAGTCCAATTTAATCTGCCAGTGATGTACAGCAGTATTGGTAACCAGTGGTACATATAAATCATTTTCTTTCTGCTATCAGAGAATCTTTAGTACCTAAAGAGATACGATGGTCTGATGCTATTTTTGAATATAAGACATACAATGTGATGAGAAATATTGCCGGAAATGTGATGATATGAAAATGTCAGCATTGAAATAAAATAATAAATTACAGATAAAGGTTGATATTTTGAACTAGCATGCCTGTTTATTTAGTTGCTGTTTTATAATTGCCTCACAGCTGCTACATGGCCTACCTTGTATGTTTTACATAATGTGATGCTCCCTGCAAACTTGCCAAGTTTTAAACTAAAGGAAATGTCTACATTGTGGATGTAACGACACCATATTGACAAGTTAGTCTAAAAATGTTGAGAATTTTATGCTGAAAAAAGAATGTGTCAAATGTTTGTGTGTACAATAACAAACTGTTTATACTTTTTGCATCTTTTTTGCAATTTATTGACTTAATTACAAACAAGGACTTAGTAATATTTCACATTGTTTTTCAGGAAAAACATATAGTAAAGTTGTTTTATCAATGAAAATTCCAAAATAAATACTCCAATTGTAATCCATGTGGCCAATATAAAATACAATGTATATTGAATTACCATACTGGGAGTGGTACTGTGTACATGTAAGTGAGTTTGATATTCATGTATAAATAGAAATATATTAAATAATTATTTTATTAGAATTTGTCAACAAATTGTAAATTTATCAGATCTTAAGGAATTGATTAGAATGTAATACAGCAAGTACAAGATATAAGTGAGAAAAATCACCAAACAATGATGGAAAAAGAGATTTGTATTTTGATAATTAGATTCAAAAGATTAAAAAATAAAAGCTATTACATTTTGAACCTTTCATGTCAAATTTATATGTGATGCCCAGAATAATCAACGTATAGAAAGTAACAGACACTGTTACTTTATTGTATATATACTAGTCCTACCGTTAGTACTAATGGGTGTGAAATACTATGAAACCATTAGTGATTTCTGTACATGAAAACTGAGAATCTAAAGTAGCTTAAACAACCAGATGAGACATTTTATGTTATCACCTTTACAATGAAGAGTGGCAGAGAAATACAGTCTAGTAGAGTTTTCTAGGTCCAAGTAGTTCTGTAAGTTCAAAGTAAGTCTTTGTGTTCTCTCTTCCATTAAATGAATACTGACACAGTTATATCAACTTGTAGGTTAAACACGCTGATATAACATTTCAAATAAAAAACACATCTATTTCTGTCTCTTTAAATCTAATTGAAGGTGAAACCCTTTAACTTGAAGTACTTTCTTAACCTGTTAACTTTGAAGACTTAAAAAGGGATCTAATTTAATTCCAGACAAAAATTTGTTGCAATGTAATTTTACTAGTTCTATGACTAAATTCAACTACCATGTAATTTTCATCAGCTGTAGTTGGTGTTTTATGTTGTCCATTTTGATTGATATTAACAATGAGAATCAAGGTTTTATCCTCATTTCAATAATCTTGGACGTCATCAGAAAAATTGCAACAAAGTGAGTATATGTGTATTCCTATTCCACAAAAAGATGAGCTACTGCTATGCCGTCACATGTGTCACTTGTATGTTTTGACCAATCAGTGTAATCCATTTACATACACATGTTTTAGAACACAGATATAAGTCAGTTCATGTTTTGATGAATCTCTAATCCGATAAGTTGGTATGAAAGAACGAAGAGATTGGCAATATTGTCAACCTGGCAATGATGTGCTTCATTTAACTTTCAAAGAAAACGAAAATGATTTCTATTTCAGCCTCAGCAGTTGGAATTAAATGCATGAATTGTCATAGTTCTATTTATAGCTATATATAAATTTGAAGCTATAGTTTGTAGTATAATAGAGAGGTTTAGATGCACGTATTTACGTGTGTTCTGTACATGTAGCGTCACCGTCACGTGATTCGATAGCAACCCATACATTTTGTAAAATCTGTACCAGACATTACTACATTGTACATGTATGTCAAAAGGGTGGTCTACACATAACTTTAAACAAATTAAAGGTGATTCAAAATGCTCACATTCACTATCGCTAATTTGCTAGACGACATGTTTGTGAAATGCATTCTGGTTTTAAAACTTTTCAAAAGCGTCTGCAAACACCTTAAAATGACCCTTTTTCAGTCACTTCCCTTCGGATTTACTTCGAGAGTTTTCGGGTATTTCCGGTCCCACCTAGACCACGGGATTTTATGACGTCATAAAGAGACATGGATAGCACGTAGCCTATGGCGAGCGTAGTCACTAGGTGAACAAAACTCAACAGCATTGTGAAAAAATACATTGCTAGTGGTTGTAACAGACATCAGTAAACAAAAACTACACTCTACATGTCTTATTAACCAACATTTGCCGATATTTACTCACACTTTCTGACTAATTGGCAGTGTCTGTTGGTATAAATGCTAAAATATGATCTCCCCATATTATGGCAAAATAAATCAAAAACGGCTAGACTAGATATATATAAACACTTGTAATGTCGCGTGTTTCACACTCATTGACTTTTATTTATCTGATTTTTTATTATTTGCCGACAAGAAGCATTACGATACCGTGGTGACGTTTGACGGCATCCCCGGGCCAAGGACGGCATATTTTAGCCCAATCGTACTCGCGTCGCCTTTTGAACAGTGCATTTAACAACAAAGTAAACATATTTCATCTCGAATAAATATACTAGCTATTAGAATACCAATGGGAAACTTCAAGAAGGCGTATCGGGACATGCGCCACAATATATTTGTTGGTCCCATAATACACTAATTGATTCGATTTGCTCCGAGCATATGGAAGTACGCTCCGAGTCATTGCATCATGTACATGTAAATGGAACTGTGACCGACCTAATTTTGTTGTCCATATATAAAATGAGACTGACCTGCAAATTTTTCAGTTTTCGTTGTGGTCTTGTATTGTCACATGTTTGGCTTGTGAACACAAGTTTACATCTATTATTGTCTAGGGCGTAATACTCTAGTCCGAGTCTGAAACCCATATAAAACCTAAGAAACTCGCATTCGGATCGGACAGAACAGAAGTAGGTCTCATCGACTTGTTGGGGACTCGAATTATTGCTTGTTTTTATCACGGTATACAGGTGATTATTATATATCGGTAGAGGGGTAGTGTTGTCAAGTTTTGTGCAGTCACCGCGGCCGCGGCAGTAAGCTCATACTAGGCCGCCGATCAAAGCTGAAGCAGTGTATGTACAATGTACGTATGGAATCGGGAGAGCACAGCGCACATTCGTGTCGGGTTAAATTTATCCACGTGTTGATGTAATCCATATTTATCAATCAGATATATTGTAAAATTCTTCAAGTCGTACAGAAATAACGTCTCTAACTTCAAAACAAACCCTGAGAAACGGGACCGGACGTGGCTAGCCAAGTATCTAGTTGCAGGCTTTCTTTCATAACCATGTGCTGGGGTCACGACCTTGATTGCCGACGTCAATATTGTCCAATCGTATTTGATATCATGAACACATCGCGATATTTGATTTGTTGGTTTCCTAAACTGTACACTTCGAATACCATGATTCGTTACAGAATTCTTCTAATGAATATTAAATAGGCTTGTTGCATTAAATTAAGTGATATCGCAACAAGGGAAACCATACAAGTTTTCTTCCAGACGAGTTGCTAAAGTCATGTAAATGACAACACTAAACTCACGAAATTTCCTCAATTCTTTACAATTTTATTGCTGATGATATGGCAATCTAATAGCTAGTATATTTATTCAAGATAAATATGTTTACTTTGTTGCTAAATGCGCCGTTCAAAAGGCGACATCAGTGAGTATAGTGGGCTATAATATGCTGTCGACGCCATGCCTGTCGAAGATATTGTAATGCTTCTCCTCGGCAAATAATAAAAAAAATCAGATAAATAAATTGAAACACGCGAGCGACATTACAAGTGTTTATGTATATCTACACTGTAGTCTAGCCGTTTTGATTTATTTTGCCATAATATGGGGAGATCATATTTTAGCATTTATACCCACAGACACTGCCAATAGTCAGAAAGTGTGAGTAAATATCGGTAAATGTTGGTTAATAAGACATGTAGAGTGTAGTTTTTGTTTACTGATGTCTGTTACAGCCACTAGCAATGTATTTTTTCACAATGCTGTTGAGTTTTGTTCACCTAGTGACTACGCTCGCCATAGGCTACGTGCTATCCATGTCTCTTTATGACGTCATAAAATCCCGTGGTCTAGGTGGGACCGGAAATACCCGAAAACTCTCGAAGTAAATCCGAAGGGAAGTGACTGAAAAAGGGTCATTTTAAGGTGTTTGCAGACGCTTTTGAAAAGTTTTAAAACCAGAATGCATTTCACAAACATGTCGTCTAGCAAATTAGCGATAGTGAATGTGAGCATTTTGAATCACCTTTAAAGACATGTTATGGTTTGTCATTTTTCTTCTCTTTGTCGTAATGTTTTATATATCAAAGTTCGGGAAATATATCTATAAACTTATCGTTTGGTTTTTCCTTTGGGTACTTGCAGGAAAAATGTCGAAAGTACTGACAACTTTGGATAAGAAAGTCATGTGTTTGGTCTTCTGGACAAAATATGCCAACATGCGCATGCACATTCCACTGTCTCAAGTTTGTGTTCTGAATCCATAGCTGCATGGTAATGTTCTCGTATGCATAGGCATTCTAACATGTATTTAACCCTGTGTATTATAGACCTATCTCCAGTGAAATTTTGTTGTTGTGAGTCAAAATGAGAAACCTGGGATTTCAGTCATCACATAGTAAGAGATAGGAGAACACCAAATTTTGATGCGTCACTAGATGTTGTGTGCGTCAGTGGCGCGTCAGATTGGCTCCCCTCATAGAATGGAATATAGCTGAAAGCGTTGCTATGGTTATCCTTTAAAAAAAATGGCATATTCTAATTTCACATTCAAGCATGTCATTCCGTATGCAAATTACCCTGATGTCAGAAAAGCATAAATGATTTATTTTCCACTGTGATGGTATAGACACGGTACATCATGTTGATATTGCATGATTGAATATGCTAGTAGATGTAGATGTCTGTATTTGTGAGAGTCAAGAGTCAATTTTCTGATCTCTGTTTTAGAAGGTAGTTGTGTTATGGCAAACATGTGGAGTTGATTTACAATGATGAGTGAGTGAAACTTAAAGTTAAATATCATCACATGATTGATATATTTATAACAATAAAGACTTTCAACAGATGATATACATGTAGACAATCCATGATACATTGGAATCAACAGATGATATATATGTAGACAATCCATGATACATTGGAATCAACATATAAAGAAGCTACTTCATTCCTAGTCTGTAATATTTTAGTGAAAGTTCAGACGACCAATGGTGGTCTGAGTCGAAAGGCAATCTTTTAAAAATTCTGTCCTCCTTAATATTGCAATACTGATTCAATGTCAGACAGTTGTAAAATATCTGGCTGTTAAGAGTCAAATAAATTAACGAGATGATAAATTAATGAGATGATATTGAACACTTACTTTCACAATGAAAGAGACATACTAACTCATGAAAGGAATTGTCAGTTTGGAATTACATGTTAGGTTGTTATATGTGAAACATAAAATATAGTAACTGTTGTAAAATCTATCAATTTGAGTGATTTCAGTCAGCATAGGGAATGACAGAACAAAATTCTAATGTAATTTTCTGATATATATTGAAAATGATTGATTCATTTCAATTTAGTTTTCATATTTCTAGGCCATAATTATGAATAGTTATTTGATATAATGAAATATAAAAGATGATGAAATTTCTCATTTCATAAAAACATACACGTACATGGTAATAATGGTTAAATATGAAATACGACTGATATGTGTAAGTACGAAATAATGTATATTAATTTTATATTGAGTTATGACTATAGATTGACCTATTTAATTCTAGAAATATATATGGATTTTACTTTTATTTATAAAATTCATAAATTCATATTATATTGTGTTCAAATGTCGGATGTTGAAAGACAGATATTTTGGGTCAGTGATCCTATTGGGTTTTTTCCACTAGCATACAAAATGGAAATAATCTAAAGACTATAAGAAAGTCTGTATTGTATAAGTTATGATAAGACATATGTGATTTAAAGTACCAACTTATTTTTTTTTCAGCAACATAATTATTAGATTTATTGATATGTTGTTTTGTTCAGCCCCAGGCTGTCAGGTATCTGGGATGGTAGCTGATAGTATGACTACAACTTGAATGTAACTTCATTCAGCAGAGGAAAATATAAATGACATAGGGAGTCCTGTCAATATGAGTTGGAGGGATGTAGCAACAGACCCCTTAAGTCACCAGTGTTTTCTTACTGAATGCAGAAACTTATGCGAGAAAATTTATATATATACTTGATCTAAATGTGTGAAAAATTGAAGAAATGAATTGTGGTAGTGAAAATTTGATGTATTAATATTTCAAGTACCGTTGGCCTAATGACATACATGTATTAAAACATGTATTTTGTTAATAGGTTCAGTATGTGGTATGTGTGTGTAACATAATGTTATGTTTAGAATTGGTGACAAACAAGCTGGTAGTTGTCTGTATGTAAATGTTAACAATTTGTACTATGTAGTTCAAAGTAGTACCGGGTAGTACACAGATATACATGTACATGTCACTGTTGTATGATTAATGTCAGCTTATATTCACTTCTCTATAGCCCTGTCCCAATCTAAATCTGAATTGGTTCAAAATCGAATGGAGGGAAATTCATCTCTCTAAATCGGTTTTAGTCGATTCGGTTCGAACAACCCCAAGAGAGTGGTTTTGAACCGATTCAAAGTAAATCGGTTCAAAATTAATTCAAGTTGTCGTAATGAGGACAAGTGAAATCCACTTCAAACCGTTTCAACTACATGTATCTCTACATAGTATCAATATAACTTTGTACAACCATATTGTTGTCTTTGTAAAGTGATACTATAATTTCATTTCACCATAACATAAAAATTTGGATCAATGCCAGATTAATATTAAATATATCAGTATTTATAATGTAAACATAAACCTGTTTGTCATAAACAATGACAACAGCTCTATTTTCATAATTCTATTGACATCCTTGAATTATTAGCTTTATTTTCATAATTCTATTGACATCCTAGAATTATTAGCTTTATTTTCATAATTCTATTGACATCCTAGAATTATTAGCTTTATTTTCATAATTCTATTGACATCCTTGAATTATTAGCTTTATTTTCATAATTCTATTGACATCCTTATATTTAAACAATAATGTACGCCCTCTCAGCCCATAATGGACGAAAGCAAACTTTGAACGACATAATGGGCGAGGCGACAGCCGAGCCCATTATGGAGTGCAAAGTTTGCTTAATATTTTCTTGACTTAAGTAGTCTTTTCTCATTTATTTCTCTAATCACATCTCTGATATTGGTCAGACTGAGTTATGTTTTCTTAATATTAGTGAAATGGAAGTCACATGAATGATATTACATATATCCATAAAAACTATACTTTGTATAAAGGACAATATTGGAAGATTGGATAAAAACCTATTTTTTGAGATTTCTCTAAATTTTTATTTAGATTTCTTGAAATTATTGATAGAAATCCAATGTGTATCTCTGTTCAAAGATGTCAATTGTTGATAATCTACATGTATAATGTAGACATACAAAAATTTCTACTCACAGAGTCAAAATATTTCTTGGAAGTGAATCCCTAATTTTCACTGATGTCTCATCAGCATCATCAGGGATGGACTACTTCCTAAAAACATTTTGACTCTGTTCAAGTAGTCATGTGCCCAGAGTCCTCAAACTTTCATTCTGACATGTATATACATGTTTGTGAACTATTAATTTGTGAACTATTAATAGATACTTTCAACACATAATAATTCATAATGTAGACCTGGAACATTTGTCTAGGACAAATATTATAAATTGCACAAAGGAAAGAAAAAACATTGTCTCTAAGAATCAGTTGTGGACAAACATTTTACAAAACTTCCTAGCAGAAAATATATGAAGTTTTACAGTATTAAAGATTGGATTTTATTTCCAATTAAAGTTGTGCTCAGTATAAAGAAATCTATTCAGAAAATGGCAAGCCACCAAACTAGCTTTTAATCCAATTACTATAGAAACCAGTGGGTTGCAATAGGAACAGCATCAAAAATGAAACCGAGATTCTAAAGAATCTGCTCGGGCAATTGTATTGAATTTGTGATGTGCAACAATCAGTGACAGTGGTCAATCAGAAATGAAGTTATATTGTGTTCATCTTATTCAAGTCTGTTTGATCTAACTCAAAATTGTTATTGCCAACACAATCAAAATCTCCACCTGTTACATTACTGTACTGATTTAGTTTTAGTAAATCAAAAAATCTATAAGTTTTTTGTAAAAGATGCTAAAGTCTGTCTGCAGACTTGAAATATTTACTGTGTTTGTTTGCTTACCTGATTACAGAGACTTGACAGTACTACGTGTGTTTTTGCAACTAGAGAGACTTTGTTTTATAGATATGCTTACTCACCCTACAACAGAGACTTAACAGACTGTGTTTATTTATTTGACTAGGGAGACTTGAAAGATTTACTATGTGTGTTTACTCAGCTACCTAGGGAGGCTTGAAAGATTTGTTATGTATGTTTACTCACCTGACTAGGGAGTACTACATTGTATATGTGTTTACTCAGCTATCTAGAGAGACTTCAAAAATTTACCATATATGCTAAACTTACCTGAAAATACAGACGAAACAGCTTGTGCTTATTCATCTAACTAGGGAGGCTTGAAAGATTTACTATGTGTGTTTATATCCCTAACTAGGGAGGCTTGAATGATTTGCTATGTGTGTTTACTCACCTGACTAGGGAGACTTGAAAGTATTATGTGTTAACTAGGCTATCTAGGAAGACTTCAAAAATTTACCATGTATTGAGAATCTTGAAAACAGAGACAAGACAACGTATGTGTTTGTTAACCTGACTACATGTATATAACATATATAGAAAGACTGTTGGTTGGTAAGCATGTCTGATAGTACATGGTATGAAAAAATAAATTCAATAATGTTTAATTATTATTATCATAATATTACTCATTTATTTTCATCTATCCCCATCCCATAATTGAAATAGTATCTTTTACTTTCTTTTACTAACTCACACATTCACCATTATCTCATCCAATTTTAGTTAATGGGTAAGGTACCTTAACACATTCAAGTACCCATGATCGATACTGTAAACAATTGATCCGTTATTGTGGGTTTGCCAGTCTTCCTGAATGAACAAATAAACAAATACATGGTTGGGAGGGTGGGGGTGGGTGGTCAACCACAACTATTCTAAAAATAGACATTGTCTAAACAAACATTTCTAAACAAACACACACTGGGCACTTGTGTGAGGGAGCTAACCCAAGGAATTACGGTACTTGTACCAATAGTCTGTAATCTAACAAATTCTCTTTTTGTCCTATTTCAGGTGGATTAGGTCAGCTTGGACAAGGACTGGCAAAAGTTTTAAGGAAAAAATATGGCAAAGATAATATTATTCTGTCAGATATTATTAAAGCACCCAAACATATATTGGACAGTGGTAAGTCAGATATTATTAAAGCACCCAAATATATATTGGACAGTGGTAAGTCAGATATTAAGGTGATCTGTCATAGATATACATACTATAAATTTGAGATGTGCATGTATGCTGTGATGTATTCCTGCAGAAGATTGAACATTGCATTGTCATCTATATCTAATAAATAAATAAATAAAAATGCTATTGGTGATGAAATCTTGACTTTTTAATTGCATTAATACAGCTTGAACTGAAACTTGAATTTGGAATTTACGATTAGGACATTCTGAAATTACCTTAACGAGAATCTTTAAAAAAAAAAAAAATGAGACATTTTCATCTGTAGTTGAGGACAATTTTGTTGGATCAATTTTATCTCTGTATACATTTTGACAGATGACAATTATCAGTAAACCAGGTTTGACAATCTTGTCGGTCATCATCAGCATACCACATAAACAAAACAGATACTAGTGAAAATTACAGGTTTTATCAAACAAATTGTATAAAATTGTTTTTTAAACTCCACATTTTTCAACTCCAAACATACAGTGTATTAATAACCCTCAGGAAGTTGTACTCGCCAATAGCTACACAAATGCAATACATGTTATAAATGTATATTGTATGCAGTTAATATGAAGTTTTATTATTCACTGTAGAGAAGTAGTATCACTTGTTTATCATGTATTTATATTTTCCTTGCAGGGCCATACATGTTTGCTGATATTTTAGATGCAAAAAATCTGCAACAAATAGTTGTCAACCAGCAGATTGACTGGGTCATCCACTTTAGCGCCCTCTTGAGTGCAATTGGAGAAATGGATGTCCCACTGGCAATCAAAGTGAACATAGAGGGAGTACACAATATTTTAGAGTTGGCTAAACAGTATCAGTTACGAGTATTTGTACCAAGTACAATTGGTGCCTTTGGACCAGATTCACCCAGGAATCCTACCCCTGATGTAACAATTCAAAGACCCAGAACAATTTATGGGGTGTCTAAGGTCCATGGTGAATTATTAGGAGAGGTAAGTACAAGACCCAGGACATACAATGTATTTATGGCATCTAAAGTCCTACATGAGTGCATGTAGCTATACATATATAAGGATAACTTGACCTAACCAGTGAACTAGCTAGTCGTCAGTGTAGAAATGTATCATTTAATTGATTTACAACTACATTGCTATTGTAGTTTATATCTTGCTTAAGGGTGGTGGTGGTGGGGTGGGGGGGGGGGGGGGGAATGATGTGAAGTTATTACAAGGTTGTCACTGATTGGACAACATACATTTATTTTATCACTCATTAACATTACAGCCAACAGATGTGCTTGCTTCCTTTGTTTTCTAACCAATCAGAATAAACCTTATAAAGTGATTCACATTATTTGGCTTAAAGGCCCACTTCGAATTAGTACGGTAGGTGTGAAAAACGATTGTTTGGCAGAGTTATTGGAACAACAAAAGAATGATGCCATGTAATCTTGATTGAGATAACACTAATCCAATAACCCAGGATTGAGATAACACTAATCTGATAACCCAGGATTGAGATAACACTAATCCGATAACCCAGGATTGAGATAACACTAATCCGATAACCCAGGATTGAGATAACAGTAATCTGATAACCCAGGATTGAGATAACACTAATCCGATAACCCAGGATTGAGATAACACTAATCCGATAACCCCGGATTGAAACATAGCCCTTTAATTGAAACAAATGTGTATTTAAATATTGTAATTTGTCTGTTTGTTTTGTTCCAGTACTATTACTATAAATTTGGAGTAGATTTCAGATCTCTTAGGTTTCCAGGTGTTATATCAGCTGATACATTACCAGGTGGTGGTACAACAGGTGAGAACAACACTAGTAGTCAAATCAGGTCAAACATCATAGATTATTATTTAAATTAATGTCTTTTGTATCCATAGCAACACAAATACACACCTCAAGTTCAGACGCATTTTCAATTTTGTATATTTGCATGGGGGTTGTAGTTTAGTATGAGTTTTCCTTTATACATGTAGATTTATTCTTCATTTACTATATCTCACACATACTGTTTTGTTGTTTATCAGATGATTAGTCCTTTAACAGGAAAATACTTGTTTATGTTATTACAGATTGTCACTATGTTGCACGCAATTCAAATTATAAGCTCTTTGATTTGCTAATTGTCACAAAGAAATCATGTTTTTTTCTGACAATATTTTTCAGATTATGCTGTGCAAATATTTTACGATGCCCTGGAATCTGGAAAACATAGTTGTTATCTGAGACCAGATACACGACTACCAATGATGTACATTGATGACTGTTTGAGAGGATTGGTTGAAATGATGGAAGCTCCACAACATCAGCTTAAACTGAGGACATACAACCTTGCTGCTATGAGTTTCACACCAGAAGAATTAGCAGAAGAAATTAGGAAATATACCCCACACTTAGAAGTGCAGTATAGTCCAGATGGTAGACAGGATATTGGTAAGTTTACCACATTTCCAGTAAATATACCCTACATTTACAAGTACAGTATAGTCCAGATGGTAGACAGGATATTGGTAAGTTTACAACATTTCCAGTAAACATACCCTACATTTACAAGTACAGTATAGTCCAGATGGTAGACAGGATATTGGTAAGTTTACCACATTTCCAGTAAATATACCCTACATTTACAAGTACAGTATAGTCCAGATGGTAGACAGGATATTGGTAAGTTTACAACATTTCCAGTAAACATACCCTACATTTACAAGTACAGTATAGTCCAGATGGTAGACAGGATATTGGTAAGTTTACAACATTTCCAGTAAACATACCCTACATTTACAAGTACAGTATAGTCCAGATGGCAGACAGGATATTGGTAAGTTTACCACATTTCCAGTAAATATACCCTACATTTACAAGTACAGTATAGTCCAGATGGTAGACAGGATATTGGTAAGTTTACAACATTTCCAGTAAACATACCCTACATTTACAAGTACAGTATAGTCCAGATGGTAGACAGGATATTGGTAAGTTTACAACATTTCCAGTAAATATACCCTACATTTACAAGTACAGTATAGTCCAGATGGTAGACAGGATATTGGTAAGTTTACAACATTTCCAGTAAATATACCCTACATTTACAAGTACAGTATAGTCCAGATGGTAGACAGGATATTGGTAAGTTTACAACATTTCCAGTAAACATACCCTACATTTACAAGTACAGTATAGTCCAGATGGTAGACAGGATATTGGTAAGTTTACAACATTTCCACTAAATATACCCTACATTTACAAGTACAGTATAGTCCAGATGGTAGACAGGATATTGGTAAGTTTACCACATTTCCAGTAAATATACCCTACATTTACAAGTACAGTATAGTCCAGATGGCAGACAGGATATTGGTAAGTTTACAACTACACCCTAAAAAGATATCTAATTGGTAATATCTACCTAATTACTACATTCTAACACAAAATATCAATGGTCAATTCTACCAACTTACCACTTTCTACCAACCAATCAACCATATTTAACAAGAAACCTGATTGTTATTTCCACCAACTAATCCTATTTTATAAATTCTGATTGGTTATTTCTGTAGCTGATTCCTGGCCTCAAGTGTTTGATGATGCCGGTGCCCGGAATGATTGGGGATGGGATCATGAGTATGACCTGGCAAAGATGGTGAAGTTAATGTTTGATTTAAAAATGGGACAACCAAGGACACAACTCGAAATGTAGTGAGAATGTGCCTTCAAGAGGATAAAGCTAAAAATGTTTGTCAGACTGTAGCCATGCAGTCACCCCCCAGTTTCCTTATCTACATGGATTATTCCACTCTCAACGATGAGTCTGAAATTAACATATCTTACCACAATGCAAATGATATGCAAATGAGAATTTCACTGTTAGCAAGAAAACCAAGATTGCAGACGTGATCCTGACAGAGAGCACTTGGATCACACCATTGTGGCGAATGATAAAGGGATGTTTCTAATTTGATTATTTGATTTGATAGTGAGAAAACGGGTAATATTACAATTTACATATTAACCTTTGACCTCACACACTACACTAGTCTTCTTTGCACAGTTTTAGGAGTCCCCAACAGCTGTGTATGTAAAAATCTCTCGATATATATAGCAAGCACTAGTTTTGTTAATGTTTACAACATTGGCCACTAAGCAGGTGTAAGTTTTTATTCCAGTGGTAAGCAAACACTGCATCAAAATAGATACAAATCATTCCACCAGCTGTGGCTTGCTATGCACAATCTACTTTTGTCAAACTGGTTGGTGACTAGGACTGACTAGAAAATGATGCGTATACACTGGCAATTGTTCTGAGTGGATTACTGGTTACTAGTCAGTTGAAGTGGATTACTGGTTATGACTAGTTAGTCTGAGTGGATTGCTGGTTATGACTAGTTAGTCTGAGTGGATTACTGGTTATGACTAGTTAGTCTGAGTGGATTGTTGGTTATCACCAGTTAGTCTGAGTGGGTTGTTGGTTCTAACTAGTTACCCTAAGTGGATTACTGGTTATGACCAGTTAGACTCAGTATTTGGACACAGTGGCCAATGTAATTTACTTTATCTGTTTCCATTAACTATCAAATCATACTCATTTTAATCCCTGAATGAAACAAATTATGAAAAATAAGAATGATTGTGATTTGAAATATAGAAAGTGAAAGTTGGTAAGAGACAGATGGACACTATAAAATCATGTCAAATATTGAAGTTTTTGAATTATCTTTGGTGAAGCACATAATGAGACGATTCCGTTTGTGTTTCTTGTTTGGATAGAAGCACATAATGAGATGATTCCCTTTGTGTTTCTTGTTTGGATAAAACTGGATGTTAATAAATCTATTTGGCAGCTATTGATATATTTCTAAACACAGATAGATACATAGACAGAGTGTTGATAGAAATTGACTTTATTGATAAGACTCTCCTATCAAAACGTTGTTATATCTTGTCATCATTTCCACAGCAAGATTACACATTTTGACAGAAAGATATCAACGACGTATTAATATAAGTAATCTAATTTTTGTCACCAATATCATTTTTACATTTAAATTTAATTTCCTTCATATTGAAACCTAGCTATCTAATTTTGAAACCTTATAGTTATACATGGTTTATTGATTTTTATTTGTGCAAGGAGAAATTTGAAAACGCTAATTGAAAGAAAAGTAATATGATAGTCTCCTTATAAAAGCAATGTTGTTGAAATTTTGTTCACAATATGACATTTTTTTCTGCTTTTTAGAAACAAGTAAAAAATAGGGATTTTTTTTGTTAAGGGATTAATGGTGAATATAAATAGTTTTAGAATTTATTTATTTTGAATGGATAGGTAACTCAACGTTTGTATAACTTTGTAAATATTAAACTAAAGCCATGTATTTGCAGTGAAAGTGTTATCAAATTGACGTGTGCTTTTCCTTCATTAACTTATATTCAGAATAGTTTAAAGTTTTGCAGTGTTCCATCCTATGGAGTGTTTGGTAGCTATCTATTGTTTTATTTGTTCTATACATCATAAACCAATGAACTTGCAACATTCTCTTGTGTAAACGTCAGTTCACTGTCCATTATCACGTGCATTTCTTTGAAAACAATGAACTTTGCATAGTAGAACTTTACATAATTTTATTCCCTAACATTTAACCTAAATTTTGATTTTATGTGGATTTCATTTGTAAGTTAACCAATGACCTTTGACCTTGCATTGCCAGAAGAATGTTTTAAGATTTAGCCCAATTATTTGATGTTGTGTGCATTTCACAAAAATGTGAGTGAACGAATTTGAATTGTTGAAACTATATATTTTGCAATTCCAGCCCCATTTTCATGTTATGTGCATTTCATTGAAATGTTTTTTTTAGCAATTTGGAGCTTTACAATTTTAAAATTCCAGGCCCAATGTTTGATGTTGTGTGCATTTTATTGAAAATGGAGTTTAAATATAACCCCATATTTAGTGGTATGTTGCATTTCATTGAAAACTGAGTGAGTCAACTTTAACATTTTGGAAACTATATATTCATAAATTTCAGCTTCAGTTTTGATGTGTTCATTTCATCTGTGTTACTTATCTGTGATTTCATTGACAAGTGAGCCATTGACATAGTCAAAAATCTGGTGTAGATTTAGCTTAATATTTAATGTCATGTGCATTTCATTGAAAACTGATCGAATGAACTTGTTGTTTTGGAAACGTTATATTCGTACATTTCAGTTCTAATATCAATATGTGCATTTTATTGACAAGTGAGTCACTCAACTTGATATGATTGGATTATTATGTATGTAAATTTCAGTCTCATTCATGAGCACTTATTTATAAGTATATTTTATGTAAACTTTGCACCATGGGAACACCAAATATGATAGAGGGATCAAATTCAAACTAAAATTGCATATTATAAATAAATGCATATAGTCATTTAGTATTACTATGCAGGTGATATAATCTTAATAGGATAATCCCTTTTTAATCCATGTATGATCCCTAAATCCTTGCAAAGTCTACTTAATCCTAAAGAGTCAAGTTTTGTCATATACATAACGTAAAACATATCAAGAAAAGGATTTCAATATAGAAATTCTCTCAGATCATTACAACTTGTCATTCCATATTTCATTACTCCCTTCTTGCCCCTTTTCCTTCAGATCCAAATAGGAAGATCCCCAGGTCTTGCCATTGATGAAATTCCGTAATATGTTTCCTTGTTAGCTTAGTTATTTGCTACCTACCAATACCAGAAGATATGTCCCATGCTAGAATGTATTTAGTTATTTGCTACCTGCCAATACCAGAAGATATGTCCCATGCTAGAATGTATTTAGTTATTAGCTACCTGCCAATACCAGAAGATATGTCCCATGCTAGAATGTATTTAGTTATTAGCTACCTGCCAATACCAGAAGACATGTCCCATGCTAGAATATATCGGAAATTATCTACAATACATGTATTTTATACATGGGAATAAAATTTCATATAACACACACAAAATGTATACCATGTTCTGATTTTAAAACATATCTTAACTAAACAAAAACAACTTTCTGTCCTTCACTTTGTCAAGTCCTATATATGTTTGAGATATTGCTTTTTGCTGTTGTTGAACTAATTGTTGTAAAATTACTATCTACAATCTGCATTGTAGGTCACTGTAGTACCCCACCCATCCCATTTCAAGGTTAAGTAGTCCAGTCACAGCATTCAAACAATGGCATTGGTCCATACCATAGTATAGAAAAAGGGAGTAACTTTAAAGATTATAAATAGAATCTTAAGGTTTCATTTAAACTGTTTAAGAAAAGACCTGCTTAGATGCAAACCTGTTTATTGATACTCTTGTTTGCTGTAGATGATCTTTGTAAAATCTAACAACACTGCATAAAACTACAGTACCACTTGCAGCTATCTTACCATACTTTGGCAACTATTTTTTTTTAATGTTAACAAGATATTTATTTTCAACGAGTTTTATTTTTTATTTAAGTTTAATTTCTGACTGTATTTCTTTATTGAGCTATTAATTTTCTGTGAGTGCAAAATAATGCAAATATTTATGTTGAGGATTTTATTGTACTATTTCAAAGAACTACAACACAATGCAAGTATACATACCAATGCAAGTATACATACCAATGCAAGTATATACATACCAATGCACATATGTTATAGACAGTGGTGAGTTTATGCGAAACTATGTTCGCACGTACCTATACTAACATGCCAAATTCTGATTATCAGTTAACTAAAAGATCTGGTGGCTTGGTTACTAGGAACACTGCTTGGAGCCAGAAGTGAGATCCAGAATAAATGAATATTATAATGTCACCATACCAGATATGAATTTACCACTCATTTGTCATTTTTTTCCATACTGTACTGTTAAAACATGCCCTCATATCATGTGATGATGTCATAGACAATATTGTTGATTTGAGACTAAAACCCCCTTCATTATGTTATAGACAATATTGTTACCATGAGTATTACCATTCTTTGTATGCTACTTATAGAACCTAATGCTAACCTATTAACTTTTATAGTAAAATGATTTTCTTGGGTGAACAAAGATCCTTAACAGGATGTAAATATATTTTCAGAAAACTTAAGCGAGCATTCAAACCTGCAGTGTTATTCAAACTTTTTGTCAGAGTTCAATGCACTTTACATAACAACTTTATCTGCTATGCCAACTTGCTTGTATTGAGAAATGTTGAGAAGTAAAATCTAAAAAAAAGGCTATATAAAGTCAAAGCCTTGAATTATACAAGTTCCTCTCAGTTACCATTATACTTGGACTGTAAGATATGCCATGTCTTGGGCACCCTCACACATCGGGCAACCCCATCCAGGTCAATGAGGGACATGACAAATGTTACAGTGTACACCATAATTAATCTGAAAGGTATGCTGTGATGCGAGTGTCCTCACACATCGGGCAACCTAGGTCACTGATGGCGGAGTGACATGACGTATGTTACAGTCTACACTATACTTAGTCTGTAAGGTATGCTGTGGCACGAGTGTCCTTACACATTGAGCAAGCCAGTGAGGGCTGAGCAACACAACGTAGCTTGCAATCCACACTATACTGTGTGCCATTACTTATTTTATCATATGTCATTCTAGCCTCATCATGATTCACAAATGATTGTGGAAAGGTGAATGACACAAGTGGCTATTATCAAATTTCTGAGTTCAGTTTGTTGCTATGTAATTACCACTCTCAGTCAAAGGACAGTGTTTAAAATGTGGAGTCACTTTGTTGTTAGTCAATTTTGATTGAAACAAGGAGGTGAAGCACATCTTTCCCCATTAGATTTTTGGGTTTATGCAGTTGTCTAGCTTGATAATTGAATTGTCATATTGTTAGAAATCATACCACAAAGTAGGTGTATACCAACTTGTGGCAGTGTATCTACATGGAATGGTTCTGAAAAGTTATTTGTCTTCCTATCAAATGCTCTTACAAGAAACAAATGTCTTATTCAAGCTCATGCAAGTAGAAAAACTACACCTACATGCATGGTAGCTTAGACAAAAAAATCATGACCCCATACTATGACCCAGGTTTTTGATTGAAGATGCTCTGTCACTCAGCAACAATGTGGACTCTGAAATTCACTATTGTATAGCATTTAAGTTATAACACAGTTTAAGACACAACCTGTATTTGATTTACCTCATGAACATTAATATTTATGAATATTAATTACTGACCACTACTTCTTGTGACTGGGGAGAATCCTGTATTCAGAAATAGTAGAGATGTATCAAGCCAGGAATGTCTTTTTAAAGATACCATGTACAATGTATATTGTTAAACTGTAATTTAAAAATACTTGGAAACTTGAACAAGAATGAAATAAACTTTTCAAAATAAAAATGTTGATGAATGTCCTTGTATGTTTATTATTCCACTCCACTCCACTCTACTCTATTCAACTCCACTCCACTCCACCCCACTCTACTCCACTCCACCGTACCCCACTCTACTCGACTCTACCCCACTCCACTCTACTCCACCGTACCACACTCCACTCCAATCCACTCTACCCACTCCACTCTACCCCACTCTACCCTACTCCACTCAATTCCACTCCACTATTCTCCACTCCATCCTACTCTACTCTACTCTACTCTACTCTACTCTACTCTACTCTACTCTATTCTACTGGGAACCTGAACCTGTTGTATAGGCCTAGGTTTTGAAGTCCATTTACTTTAACCACTACTCCACATGGATCTTGTGATTACCTGTTGTATTAACAATTTATCTCTTTACAATCAAACTCTCCAATAATAATATAGTATATAGTCCCATATATACATGTCTATAGATTGTTATCCATAAGTTTAAAATAACATTATTCTTTTTCCCATGCATATTTACTTTGTTTGTTTGTTTGTTTGTTTGTACATCGTCCTGGGCGCCCTATGGTGCGAGTCCAAATCCGGCTCTGTAGAGCGCCACCGGTGCTCGTACGAACAATACTTTCGTTTAAAAAAAACGTTCAACACAAGAATCTCTTGATAAGAGTAGAGAGGGAAGTCCCTGGTAAACTATTATACAGCTACCGTATTACACCTGATTCAAAACGAGGCGGGGCCTTTTACGGTGACTTATATTTACTCTGGCCTTCCTCTGTGCTAGGTATTATGTACGTTGATATTTTTATTGTAAATGTACAGTTGACGGACATCATACAACGGTAGAAACATCGCGAATATAAGAAGTACTTCCGAAGGTCTTCGCCGCGTTGAAGTTGAAAATTCTAAAGCAGGTAGGAGAAATACCTTCACAAATTTTCTGTAAATTGTGCGTCGCGACGGTGGTATCATCGCACAGTGTGAACTTGAATTACAAGGACGACAACGATCTTAACTTTGCTATACGTCAGCGCTTGATGAGTGCAGTACGAATCTATGACAATGTGTTTAAAATTAGGCCTGCTTCACTGCATTCCTGTACTTGACACACTATCTACTGTGAGGAGACGAACTCAGGTCATTGACTGCGATGAGAGGTTTAAAATATATATGAACAAAACAACGTTTGTACTAACTTGTAATTCATGAATAATTCATCGCTTGTATTTCTATATCACCCTTGCCTTCGCTGAGGTCAGAACCGCAAAACAAATACATTTTCCAATATACATTCATACTAGCAGTGACCTGTGGGAGGACACCTTTAACAGCCGTCTTTATAAAGCCACGCTGCTGAAGCCATTTATCAATCAATATAATTCAATCCATCCGTACTAACAAATTAACTTTGGCTGTATGTGAGACAACAATGGTTGATGGCGAGTGATTTTTATCCAACCAATTGAATGCAATTATATATATACTTGAGAAGCTGAATATGATTTTCAATATTATAATAAATATATGTGTAAATTATAAAAGGATCAGAACCTTTATATTGAATATATTAAGACAGTTTACTGTTTATAATTTCAAGTGAACAATTGGAATATTTGAATTTTATCATCACCTTATTTTAGAATGCAAGCACTCAAATTCAGTCATATAGATGAGGATTGGGTATTTATTTTGGATTTTGGATTTAAATTTTTTTTTTATCATGGTTTCCTATTTGAAAAAAAAAATCAATTTGAAACAACATATGCCAAATCTTTGCTTTTAACTTAATAATATGCAAAAGATGAATAACCATGTAAAATCTTTGTTATTATACATACAATAACAACCCTTTTTACGCATTTTTTTTAGTGTACATGTATTGAGTTACAAACGCACACTTTGTCAATGTTGTTTCATATTGATTTTGCAAGTAGGAAGCGATGATAACATAGCTTTATGAATTAAGAATCCAAAATAAATACCCCAATCGTCATCCATATGACCACTTTAAAGTAAATTTTGAAAAAGGAATTAAAGTAACTTTAAAATAGGAAAGTAACATTTTCCAAAACTAAATTACTGATAGTGTTTTTACCAAAAAGTGCAGTATAGTTTTTCCATAGAGTATACACACATCTGTAAAATAATAAATATGTCCAGTGATATAAATCTCAAAGAATATGCTTTCGTATCAACATTTGTTCATGATGTTAGGGGTTGTTTATGTAATTAAGTAGCAATGTTGTTTCTAGTTTTTGGGAAAATAAGCAACAACCTAAAGAAGTCATGACTATTTCATAAACAATCTAAGTCTGCAAATCCAACAGCATTTTATAACCATAGACATTGATGTTCAGAATGTAATAGAAAGTGACATGTTTTTTCTATGCAAATTATCTCTCGTTATTAATAGCCCCCCATTCATAGTTCACAGCTACTGTTGAATGCTGCAGCTGTAAATCAATATTGATTCTCCTTTGTCAGTGACATAGTAAAGTGGTTTCTTTTATTGTCAGCTTCCACAGCAATCATACTGCTTAATCAAATATGTAATGTTACACCTTACAACTACAAATAATCCACCCAATTCAATTTACCACTTTACTTTAAGTACTGTTACCTGAGGGAAAAAAAGGATTTAGAATTCCTGTTGTGTAATGAAAAGTAACCGTGTTGTAAATCATATGATGTATATTATGGTACTAGGATGGTCTAGGAGTAATTTAGATCATGTTAAGAATTATCCAAATTGCTATCAAACCATACATGAAAAAATTTATTGTGAGCTCAGTAAAATTAAGACAAAATCTAATACAGTGTATGTCAAAATTAGAAATATGGTAACTTCATTGTAAATTTCAGTTTTTTAGGGTTTTGCTGTGAGTGGAAGAGGTACTTGGGGCACACAAAATGTTGATATGTTAGAAGAAATTTCTCCACGCAACACTAGTGTACATCGTTAGGGTATTATAAAACACAACGGAATGCTAAACAATTAATTCATACAGCTACTGCATATTTGAGAGGTTGAATGACAGACATGTAGACGGAGTGAAAGACAGACAGAGGGACAGATCTGACAGAAAGACAGAGACAGACCAAGTGATAGATAGTTAGACTGATGCTGTGATACTACTGGTAGACAGACAGCTTGATGGGTATATTTGGAGAAGACATGCGAGTAAAAAAACAGACAGACAGACAGACAGACAGACAGACAAACAGATGGAAGGACAAACAGACAGACAGACAGATGGACAAACATATTGTGTATGGTGATTGTGTACATTCTTGCATTTTACCTGACAATGACATTTTGGAACTCACTTAATAATATAGTTACTGCCCCAAGTTCATCAGTTATCATCATATTGTTTATGATATAATAAAATAATGTTATCACTGTAATTTCTTTTTTGTAAGTCTATTCAAAATACCAGTGGATGATGTTGAAACTGGCCTTATATTTATACATGCACAACACTTGCAGATTCCCACCAAATGCTACAAGTCAATATATTATAAATGTATTTTTTAAACGCTACAATATACACGTATAGGGGATGATGGAGTTGATAAATGTGTGATGTACATGTATGCTATCAATCACACTTCTTAACCATGGTCAACCATGCATGCATTATTTTCACAAAGCCTGCAAACTCAGTAATAAAAACTTGGTAATTTCATGGCTACCATGGATTGGTTGAATAAGTAACATATGCCTGAATTGTGTCCAGGTTTCCTTATACGTTAGTTGTCAGTAGTGCTCTAGACATATACATGTCATTATTATTGGGGGGGGGGGGGCAGGTAGGACGCAACATAACATTAGTGTTAGTCCCAGTGTTACACTGCTGGAATATTTGCAAAAGAAAATAAATATGTTAGATTTTCACTTGACACAGAATAACCAAGAAAAAAGATTGACTAGTGCCCATACAGTTCTTGTACTTGCCAAGTCGAGTTGCTGAGTACTACTTAGTAGTATATATCTAATCAGCTGCCACGATTGATTTATTGATTGTCTTGTGATAGTAAAGATTTAGTGAATGTTATATCTGTCATCACCTAGTAGTATAGAGTACTATTACATATGTACCAGGGATTATTTGCACCGATGTGCATGCATACTATTGGTATTAGCACTACATGTATTACAATACCGAAAGCATTATTGCATACCTGCATGCAAATGATATGCAAATGTAGGCATGGTCATTCGTTATAATCAAAAACACGTGATTGCATAGTGTCATGTCTATGGAAATTTGTTATTCTGGATAAACAGAATATGTAATAAGAACCTAATCCCATGCCACATGAGTTCCAGTGTGGGTACTCAGGGGTATTTGCACTTTTATTTGTTTTCTGCTGCACTTGCACTCGCTACACTCATGAAAGTACTGCCAGTGTCACAGAGTTGAATATAGTTAAATATAGTTCTATGTTTAAACCCTTAGTATTGTTTGGAATGTTTTCATTTGAAATTATGCATTTCTCACTTATTGTGTGTGATTGGTTAACAGCAGTAGTCCAGCTCTTCCAACTATGATTTTACACCCACCCATTATTTCATTGGTGAAATGTTTGTGTGTGTCCAACCAAACTGTAGTGTGAAAGATCCAGTCATTGGTTCACTTATGTAACCAATCACTGTGTGAATGCTGAAGCAATACCTGGATCTTTCAGGCTACCTGGACCAGAGAAATGTACACACAGCTTTTGTAAATCTCACCAATCTAAGGGGCTATTTACATGGTGATCATGCTGTACATAGTTTAATTAAATCAGCCAATCACACAAATAAAGCAAAAGGAGACATAGAGGTGGCTGAGTTTTATGCAATAAAATGAAGTGCCAGTACCACTACCTTGACAAATACTTCTGGGGATCTAGATGTCTCTGGTAAGGATAATCCGATATAAAAAAGGTGTTAAAAATAAGTTCATGAATATTTATCAACGTGGGCACTATAGCCTAGCAGGCTTGAATAGGCCCTAGAGAGCACTCTAGTTGACTGCGCAGGCAACATTTCATATGTCAATATTTAATTCTTGTAATTTGCATATTACTGACATTTTGATATATAAATGCACTGTAATTTGCATATTACTGACATTTTGATATTCAAATGCAATGTAATTTGCATATTACTGACATTTTGATATTCAAATGCACTGTAAATTGCATATTACTGACATTTTGATATTCAACTGCACTGTAATTTGCATATTATTGAAATCATTTGATATTCAAATGCACTGTAATTTCATATTATTAAAATCATTTTGATATTCAAATTAATTGAACAGAAAGATTAGAACATTCTTGCAAACTGAAGTTGATATTTCTTCCCCACAACACAGCGAAATAGCTCTAGATAGTAAATGGTGTGTCTTAGACGGTGTCAAAAAAAGAGGCTGTTATTTACGACGATGGATGAGAAGACAATATTATCTCGAAACTGTGATGTAATTTGACCTCAGGCTCTGCTATTCCTATATTGAATACATTTACGGTGGCACAATACATTGGCACTTTAATTGAGTGAATTCTTTACTGAATAATTTGCATCTTTTTCTCTATTTTTGTACTTCCTTTCAAGGACATTGTCTGTGCCTTCCAGATTAGTTGTATCATTCAATAAATTGCCAGCCATAGAATGACTAATTGATTTAAACAGAAATGAGCAATATTTCGTTCATTGTTAGACCTCGATTTTGATTTTTGTGTTTTCAGCAATAGAACCATGGCCTATGTTGTCAAATTTTCCATTTTAATTGAATGAATTTTTAAAATTAATTTAGTGTTTAATTAGTCTTGTGTGAAATGGCCCAAGAGAGAGAGAGAGAGAGAGAGAGAGAGAGAGAGAGAGAGAGAGAGAGAGAGAGAGAGAGAGAGAGAGACAAATTTTCATTTACAACTTGTATATATTTGATTGCTTGTTTGTCTATTCATTAATTTGTGTACATACGTATGTATGTATGTATGTATGTATGTATGTATGTATGTATGTATGTATGCATGGATGGATGGATGGATGGATGGATGTATGTATGTATGTATGTATGTACATGTATGTATGTATGTATGTATGTATGTATGTATGTATGGATGGATGAATGGATGTATTTCTTTATTTATTATGTACCTCACTGTAAGGTGTTAGTTACATAAATATGGTTATGTCTGTACCAATGTATGTTAATACCAGGCAGCTAAGTTCATTTCTTACACCAGGCTAGCTAGTCATGAGCACCTCAATTGCATATGTTAAGGAACTGGTAGTTGTTGTCTGCACCAATATTTAGTCAATACTAGTACATGTACAATGTGGATGCAGGCTGAACACTGACTAGATTATTACTGAGCTGTACATGCACTCTACTGTGGCTTTAAAGTTTAAATTAACTATTGCATCAAAATGAGACATTTTATGGCACAAAGCAGCAAAGAATAAAACATGTATTAGCTACAGTTAGTGTCAGTTTAAAACTCACATGCATCTGATCCCCAAGTCTTTTCAATCATAGAATGATTCTTCTACTAATGTACTTTGATATATTCCATACATTTCCTGTAAGGAGATTGATTGGTTTTCTTTATACTACATGTGTTTATAGGGCAAATTTGTCACTTTCTAAGCCTTAGACAAATTGAAAAGAATGAAGGACGTCTGTAAAAATACCACTACTCTCTAGTTACCACAGAATATTGTAATTCAATAACTGTCTCTGTAAAAAAATCAATAACTCCATAATTTTCAAAATACTTCATTCACATTATAAT
Organism: Glandiceps talaboti; assembly: GCF_964340395.1. NCBI lineage: Eukaryota > Metazoa > Hemichordata > Enteropneusta > Spengelidae > Glandiceps > Glandiceps talaboti. The sequence continues at coordinate 433,785 of NC_135562.1, read as the reverse complement.
GAGTGATGTATTATGATATCACAGCTTGGCATCTACCATACAAACTAATTAGTATTTTCTTTCCCCAAATCAAATTTACAATATAAAGAAACTCTTGCTGCGTGGTGAAATTTTCAAATGTTGTCATAGCACTAAATATATTATAGTGCAAAATAGTTCAGGTCAAAGGTCAGCACAGTTCTTTCTGTGATGTATTTATAAGGAATCTGTGTAGACTTTGAATAGAATGTTTATCTTACTGGGTCTGTTGGACAGCTGATTTAATTCTGGGTTGAAAAAATAATGATTTGTTTTTATATGAATGTATGAGGAAAATTGAACAAATAGAATTTTGAAAAACTAAAAGTTTCTTGTCCTATTATTTTTCATTAACTGTCACAGTATGCCAGACTCCCTATTTGCCATCACCCACTTTGACCCATAATAACAAGGCCCCTCATGTAACTTGATTGCTTTCTCATGTGTCGCACTGCGTCTTTGGAACAAATTGGCTTCGACAGAAACCCACAGTCAATGCCTTCAGGAAGAACCTTACATACATGTACTTGTTCACAAAAGTTTTCAGTATATAACTGTAAAGCCTCTGAACTTTACTTCATATTGGATACAGGCACTCTATAAATTTTGTGATTGATTGATTGATTGATTGATTGATTAATTGATTAATATTCCTCAGTTGAATGAAGAAGAATGAGTAACAAAGTACAAATTAAATTCAATTGATATTAAAATGTTAGGAGACGAAGTTTGATCCAAATTCATGTCACGTTGAAGTGACTATGATTTATCCTCAGCTGACATTTACATCCTTGTGACTATGAGGTCTACATAAAATGCCATATGAATGTATTTGTGAAAATGTTGGCTTGATACATGTTGGGAACTGTCGAGACGCTGGCCCGGGATTGTAAAAATTAACCCCGTAAGGACAGTAAGAGGCGAGATCATTAGTTCAATGTGGATTTAAAAAACTAAATTCTTTTATTTTTGGTGTGTGGGGTTTGAACCATTTTAGTTCTCATCCAAAAAAATGATTTGACTTTAATGGAATCTGTTTTGTACCCCTAAATATAGATATATCTAAAATGTCGTAAAATCAAGAAATGGAAGAATTTTCGCTCTATGTAGTAAATTCATGGCACTAACATACATGTTGGGAACATTGAACTATTGATCTCGCCTCTAAGCAGATCAAATCTACTGGAGTTCTCTCAGTATTTTACAGGGGGGTCTCCACTAAGTTTTGGTAGCAGCTTGGGTATGGATATCTGTTTGATTTTCCCTTTTGTTATCAGCAGAGGGTTCTCCTCATCTGACATCATGAGTATAGTAAATTGGACAAGGTATGGAAACATGTTATTTTTACCATTACCCTCCTCCTTCCTCATTTCAGGATTTTCCATAAAAAATAAAACAATTTTACCTGCATTCACTGCAATCACCCGGGTTACCAAACCTTCACAGATACACTGATTGCACAATAACTGATGTGTAAATTTAATGACATTTTGACAATTTCATCACTTCATTTAATAATGTTACAGTATTCTCAGAGTAATAACACTTGAAAAGAATGTATCTGTTAATGTTTTCATGATTTGGAGTACATACATGTATGTAAACAAATCATCTTAGTCAAAGAGTGGTGTTCACATGGCTAGAATGATTACTAAATTGAGTGCTATACATGACTGTATAACCAACTGTACATGTACATCTAGGTCATATCCACAGAAATGGAATGGTGTCATAGCTGTCAGTAGATGTGAGGACTTGACTCTTATAAAAGGGTTACTCCCAAAATGGCAGCTATTTTCAACTTTATTTATCTTACAAGTATTATGTTACATCATGATTATGACAGTAGTAAATGTGTACAAATATAGTTTGAATGTGAGCATTCTTTGTACAAATACAGCTTGCATGTGAGCATTCTTTATACAAATACAGCTTGCATGTGAGCATTCTTTATACAAATACAGCTTGCATGTGAGCATTCTTTGTACAAATACAGCTTGCATGTGAGCATTCTTTGTACAAATACAGCTTGCATGTGAGCATTCTTTGTACAACTACAGCTTGCATGTGAGCATTCTTTGTACAAATACAGCTTGCATGTGAGCATTCTTTGTACAAATACAGCTTGCATGTGAGCGTTCATTGTACAAATACAGCTTGCATGTGAGCATTCTTTGTTCCTAGGGATATCACTGTGCTCAGTTGGTGAAATAATTGATAAAAGAGTTTTAATTCACCACCTATCAAGGAAAGATTAAGATAATTAGAAACAGAAAATTTACATGGCTGATTCAAAATTTAGAAATATTCAAAAGATTGCAATGTTTTAGGTTCTGAGTAAAGGCTAATCTCGTATTCATGATACACCGATTGTTAACCCTTAGGATTCCACTCAAGTCAATGGCAACATAATTGCACTACTGAGTAAGAAATAATGTCACACAGTCATGTCAGTACTCTCAGACAATGTAATGACTACCACAAGCCAAGTTGGATGTATTCAAACAAAAAGCATATAGGATACCTTGCTGTTTTACTAGGTCATAACATATTGAATCACCAGCTTCTGTAATGCTTGTATTACAGGCCAAAACATTTTAAATATTTTATACAATTTTTATTAAAGTAATTGTCAAGATAATAAATCAGGTATTCAGTGCATCTTCACCCATTATACAATGTAGGTGTGGTTTATATAACAATGGTATACATATTTATCCAACCCATTAGAAAAGTGGTTCATATACCTGTGGTATTCATAATTTATTTTAATCTAACCCATTATGCATGTGGTACATACACCCATTGTATAAATTTTAATCTAAACCATTATACATGTGGTACATACACCCATTGTATAAATTTTCATCTAACCATTATACATGTGGTACATACACCCACTGTATAAATTTTCATCTAAACCATTATACATGTGGTACATACACCCATTGTATAAATTTTCATCTAAACCATTATACATGTGGTACATACACCCATTGTATAAATTTTCATCTAAACCATTATACATGTGGTACATACACCCATTGTATAAATTTTCATCTAAACCATTATACATGTGGTACATACACCCATTGTATAAATTTTCATCTAAACCATTATACATGTGGAACATACACCCATTGTATAAATTTTCATCCAACCCATTACACATGTGGTACATACACCCATTGTATACATTTTCATCCAACCCATTACACATGTGGTGTATACAGTTTGCACTTAGTTAGTACATCTCTGAAAGCTCAGATTTGAGTGATGTTCTCTGCAACTATAATATTGACAATACATGTATATACACATCTGTAACCATGTGATAATGACATAGTTTCAAACCATTCATCTTTTGATTCATAATGATCTTTTACTATTTTAATGACATTCTATCATAGATAATACCCCTTTGTACATGTATGTCGACAAAAAGACTTTGCATGCCTAATTAGGCTAATATGACTTTGTTAATATCAAATTTTTCAATTTTGGAAGATTTGAAACAGAACATTTGAAAAAATAAACTTGAGCCAAAGAATTACGTATTTCATTTTAAGAAACTTCAGTGTTGTTATATGACTGAGGCAGCCAAAGTAAAAGAGTGACATTTCAAGTGAGATGAAATTTACATGATTTGTTATTATTATTTTAATTTCATAACTTTTGTAGTGAACCCTAACCTTGAGAATCTATTCGCAGAAAATCAACCGATTTCAGCTGTGTATATACCGTTCAATGTAAAGAAATATTTCCAAGCAATTGTTATAATTAATATGTATATTTAAAAAGTGCTGTTCAATTCTCTCACTCTGTCTGTCTGTCTGTCTGTCTGTCTGTCTTTTTAAATATTCCTTACACAACAACAATAACAATTCATACATGAGTGATTCTGTGAATAATACCTCTCCTGAGTCTCCCTTGCCTGTACAACTTTATCATTCTATTATGTAGTGTCTCACTGAAAAACTGATATTAGAAGATGTGATTGAAAAGAGACTTTTAGAGTTGTGGTTGAAAGATGAAACCCTATGTGACATGTTTCAATCAACTTTGATTTGCTGTAAGAAAAATAAGAGGTTTATAATTTGAGTAGCTGTCAGCTGATCTGTTGTCAGTGTACTTTGGTAAATCTTTTTAACCCTAAGAGGTACTTTAGGGAAGATGAAATCTAACTTTGTTGTAATTTACTTGACATTTCAATAAACATTACAAATAAAAGTCCCAGAAATACAAATTATGTAATTGAGAAATGAACTTTAGACTATATAAAATATAAGTTTTTGGAATAAATTTCTGGATGTGAATGCTGTACATAGAAATACGCATGAGGGTAGACTGTGGATATATATTTTCATATCAGGGTAGCTGAAATTTGATTTAAGTCACAATTAGCTGATGCTCTCTAAAGACGTACATCATGATTGCGCATAAAATGTATAAGAAATGCCAATTATGTAATGGAGAAATGAACTTTAGATACTCATACACATTTCTGAAAAAGAATATTATATATACTGCCCATAAAAATGAGGCTTGGGTATGCAATTTAGATACAGATTTCTTTAAAATATTTTTTCATACATTTACATACATGTACCATGTAGAGATGAAATATATAATTTGATTATGTATATCATTCTATAATTTATTTTGAAAAGAATTTCTTTAAAATGCAGTAAATGTATGTATGTACCGGTAGCTTATGTCAGATTCTACTGACCCTTTCCTGAGTGATGAATTCCATGATAATTTATTATGGTACATCTCTTAAGTGCATTTAAGTTATAAATATATTCTGCACATGTTAAAAATATACTAGTCACTACATTTCCTTGTGGTAAAATGTGCTTTAATTTCAAACTGAGCTGAGGGGTATTTGCATTACTTATAATCGCCTCTGTTCATGACAGTGACAATCAAAGTTTTGGCTTACTCGGTTAGACGCAGGCCTAAAACTATTATTGTATCACATCGATATGAGCTATTGACTGATGACTTTCATCATCTTGCCAGCATACATTTTGGAGACTTAGTATTTACATGTACAATATCTTGATTATTGGGTGATTATCTCCAAACAACAAAAGCTCATCAAGTCATTTTAGTTTGTGTCTATCTTAATTAGTTAGTTGGTTGCCACTTTAGTATTTTTTGTAACTTAAAAATTTCAAAAAGAAACATTTGCACATACATGTACAGTGTGTATGTACTGATGGGGCTATTACATAGGGTTCTGTCTATCCGTCTATGCATGTGTATGGTATACATGTAAGTGAGTTTACACTTGTATGTGGAGGGACAGTCCTTGCTGCATATACAAATGTACTAGTTATTATTATAAAATATCTTTCTTCAGGATAAAAACTCAATAAGTATTACAAACAACGCAAAGCATTGAAAGGTTGGCTTCATATCATTGAGGCCCTCATACATCAAATAAATAATCATACATTGAAGGGTTCGCTTCAATTCACTGAGGCCCTCATACATCAAATCAACCATCATACAAAAATCAACTGGCAAATGATAAAATACAAATAGAAACACATTGTGACATTACACCTCCAAATACTAGTTTAATGGTAATGAAAACAAACTTAAAGGGGCACAAGGTGAGTTGATATACATCTTAGGACATAATCTTTGAATCAGATGTGGTATTCAACTTACTGAAACATACCATCACATACACTTGAATGTAGTATTAAGATATAACTTATAAATGATCCAATTGTGTAATTAGTTACAACTAATAAAGTTTTCAAAATGTGAGGGAATCTCTACGATGCAATTGACTGTTTAAAGAATGTCTGAAGATAATTTTAATGCCATAGGAGGCATTCATCTACATTAATATTATGTTAGAATAGTTTAATCATGGTTTTATGTAAGTATTAAAAAAGCTTATCAACTTGAAGCTTGTGTCATTTAACCACCACATGCCATTAATAGAACTGCTTTCAGGCTAGGCATACTGTACAAACAATTTAATGACACAATTTAGTATATATGTGTACTAAAATGATGAGAAAACGTCCATTAATACCAGTATACATGTACAGTGCCAACAATTCCAGAAGACAATTGTTATGTCTTAGAAGGCCTGCATCAACATTAACATTATACTATCTAGAATAGTTTATTCAAGGTTCGACATGTAAATAAATTTTGCTGGAAAAAAATCAAACATATAAACTCTATTGTGTATGCAACACAACTTGGTTCTCTATATTTTGTGCAAAATTTGAAAGAAATTAACCCAACTGTATTATGAGAACAGCTGTGTTCATGTATACATAAAAAGAATGTCAAATGAACTTCACAGAGAGTAATTATTGCTAGTAATAGATGCCCTCATAAAAATGTAAAAATGTGATGCACTTAAATGTACTCTGAAATATTAATGTAGTGAAATTTTAATGGCAAAACCTTTTACAATATATCATATCCTTTTAACATATACTCATTGAAAATCAAATTGTTATGTGTATTTCCAATAGAAAGGCTGTTAAAAAATTATGTATACAGTAGTGCATTTCACATTTCATCTGTTTGTTGCAATTCACTGTTAATCTGTTTGGTGCAATTTCCTTTCTGGATTATTTTATGAGTTTGATTAATAATCAAATGGCATAATGATTTTTAAGTAAAGAGTCAATTGAAAATGATTTTGTCTTTCAAGGAGATTATCATATACCTGTCAATTACTCTCAGCTATCAACATTTACCTAAATGGTAGCCTCTTTCACTGAATTTGATGGCAAAGTGTACATGTACCTAAATTGTAGCCTCTTTTACTGAATTTAATGGCAAAGTTTACCTAAATTGTAGCCTCTTTTACTGAATTTGGTGGCAAAGTTTACCTAAATTGTAGCCTCTTTTACAGAATTTGATGGCAAAGTTTACCTAAATTGTAGCCTCTTTTACAGAATTTGATGGCAAAGTTTACTTAAATTGTAGCCTCTTTTACAGAATTTGATGGCAAAGTTTACTTAAATTGTAGCCTCTTTTACTGAATTTGACGGCAAAGTTTACTTAAATTGTAGCCTCTTTTACTGAATTTAAAGGCAAAATTTACCTAAATTGTAGCCTCTTTTACTGAATTTGAAGGGCAAAGTTTACTTAAATTGTAGCCTCTTTTACTGAATTTGATGTCAAAGTTTACTTAAATTGTAGCCTCTTTTACTGAATTTGAAGGGCAAAGTTTACTTAAATTGTAGCCTCTTTTACTGAATTTGATGGCAAAGTTTACTTAAATTGTAGCCTCTTTTACTGAATTTGATGGCAAAGTTTACTTAAATTGTAGCCTCTTTTACTGAATTTGATGGCAGAGTTTACCTAAATTGTAGCCTCTTTCACAGAATTTGATGGCAAAGTTTACCTAAATTGTAGCCTCTTTTACTGAATTTGATGGCAAAGTTTACCTAAATTGTAGCCTCTTCACTGAATTTGATGGCAAAGTTTACCTAAATTGTAGCCTCTTTTACTGTTTACTGAATTTACACCCGGTTACTATCTTAATCTGTCATGGTAAATAAGATTGAGATTTACACCAGATTACTATCTTAATCTGTCATGGTAAATAAGGTTGATATTTACACCAGATTACTATCTTAATCTGTCATGGTGAATAAGGTTGAGAGTCAAAGTGGGAACTAACTATGTGAATTGTTAACATGTCATTAAACTCTGCTGTCACTGTCATCATTACATTGTGATCAAATGTAGGAGTAATGACTCTACATCATGTCAATAAATTGAGCACCACCATGTGAATTGTCTACTTTTACTAGCCAGTGGATGTCACATGGTAGATGTATACAAATGTATATCATATATCATGTAGTTAGTATTAGGTTTCTCATAACACCTCATAACCCTAGTACAAGTATTTCTACATGGTACACTGTCACTGGTTTCACCATGGATATTATTCTACATCACAAAAAGAGATAATAATGTATTATTTATTGTAATTCACACTTTAAGCCTTGAAATCTCTTTTAGTTGTTGAAGACAGTCTCACATTACTAGTATATGTAGCCTAGCACCATATTCATTTCAACGTACTAGAGGTTTTCTCATGGCCAGGCAAAACTAAAAGAGCTGACATGATGTGTGGTAACTGCTCACAACTAAAAGAGCTGACATGATGTGTGGTAACTGTCACAACTAAAAGAGCTGACATGATGTGTGGTAACTGCTCACAACAAAAAGAGCTGACATGATGTGTGGTAACTGTCACAACTAAAAGAGCTGACATGATGTGTGGTAACTGCTCACAACTAAAAGAGCTGTGACTGACATGATGTGTGGTAACTGCTCACAACTAAAAGAGCTGTGACTGACATGATGTGTGGTAACTGCTCACAACTAAAAGAGCTGACATGATGTGTGGTAACTGCTCACAACTAAAAGAGCTGTGACTGACATGATGTGTGGTAACTGCTCACTACTAAAAGAGCTGACATGATGTGTGGTAACTGCTCACAACTAAAAGAGCTGACATGATGTGTGGTAACTGCTCACAACTAAATGAGCTGACATGATGTGTGGTAACTGCTCACTTCTAAAAGAGCTGTGACTGACATGGTGTGTGGTAACTACTAACAACCACTAAAAGAGATGTGACTGACATGATGTGTGGTAACTACTCACAACCACTAAAAGAGATGTGACTGACATGGTGTGTGGTAACTGCTCACAACTAAAAGAGCTGACATGATGTGTGGTAACTGCTCACAACTAAAAGAGCTGACATGATGTGTGGTAACTGCTCACAACTAAAAGAGCTGTGACTGACATGGTGTGTGGTAATCCTATAGTAAAAGACGTCCTATAGGAATCCATAAGTATTCCTAAAAAACATCCTATGGGAATCCTTAAGTATTCCTAAAAAACATCCTATGGGAATCCTTTAGTATTCCTAAAAAACATCCTATAGGAATCCTTTAGTATTCCTAAAAAACATCCTATAGGAATCCATAAGTATTCCTAAAAGACTTCCTATAGGAATCCTAAAAGAAAGGGCCAACATTTTATAAGATTTTTCTTATATAAGTTATAGGAATACTTTAAAAATCCTCTAGGATCCTATAGGATTTTTTTGTAAGAGTCAGCTTGTGCTTTGTGACTTTTGAGAATTTATAGTCCCTTAGGTACAATCTTCTACTATGAGTGGTACTGTAATTTGATGATTTTATTTCATTTTGTGTTTTGTTATCCAGGTACATCAAAGAAACCCAGGAATATAGTGGAGACTTACGGAATACACAGGAAACCCAGGAATACATGAGACATATGGAATGAAAGGATAAGTTAGATCAGGCAATTTGATCAAATGGAACAGACATGTAGGATGGATAGCTAATCTGATATACTGTGGTCTTTGAAGTGTGAGTGAAATTGTAATCAGAGCCATCAAGATAGTGTGGAGCCAAACTGACAGAGTTGAACAAATTACATTCAAATTTATCAAAGAGCAATGTATACATAACATTTCACAGACTCATCACACTGCAACAGAACCTGACATGATTTGGACTCATCACACAGTCAAAGCAATTTCTTGTGTTCCATCGTGCATAATTTGTAGCCTCTCATTTGACAAATTTTGCATGCCTCAGTATAATCTGCTGTGATCTGGACTCGCCAAACAATAAAGTAATCACTTGTGGTACAAGGTGGTCACTCGATGTGTCACACATCAACATAAGCTGTAAACTATTATTACCATGACAACAACGTAATCACATCATAAAGCAACATAACATCTTGTTTTACAGACTATTCATGCACCAGTATTACCTATACTTTCTTATTTGAGTTGCCACTGTCACTGAAGTCACGCAATCCAGGCCAGTCTATGTATGTACGAATACAGTACAAAATTGATGAGGTGTCAATGGATGCAATGCACTGGAGAGATTAAGCAGAAATTATCTGAAAACAGCATTATTTGTTATTAAAAACTCACACTCAGGAGAAGAACTGACAGTCTTAAATTGTTAAGTAAAATTTCAAAATTTAATGTTGGGTTTACACTAGGACAACAGTTCACATAGTCAGTATTTCAGTTCGAATTTGTGGCTACAACACATCACTAACCACAGACGTTCAAAAATTGTAGTCTGTGAAAGGAAGTTATTAACGACACAATGCAGCATTGGAATTTGTGACTACAAGGCATGCTAGCAACAAACATTACAAAATTAATGTCTTGAACAAAAGACATCGTTAACAACACATACTGCAGAATTAGAGTAGGCGGTTACAAGAAGCCATTTACAACAAATGACTCTATTAAGTGAACAATTGATAGTATTAGGAAACAGCCTATTCCAATGATAATATTATGAACTGTGAAGTGTATTGTGCTTGTATTGTACTCAGTCGTAAAACACTCTGAAATAGATTATCGTGGTGAATTCACACATTCTGACTCACAGGGGCCAATAAAGAAGCTAAGTTGAATATACAATTATAATGTGAATGAAGTCTTCGCACGAAAAATCCTACCTAACACGAAAGAATTTATCATTTATTTTGACATTGAAAGAACTAAATTGTTGATCAAATTATTTACACTGTTCTGATAATATTATCCAAAGCTAAAAAGTAGCAATGGAATTTCTAACATTCAAATGTGATTTGCATATATGCAAATTAAGGATAGCCATCTTGCTGCTATGTGTTGTATCATTGGTTGATTATGCACATTCTCAGTATAATATTGTAACTGATGAAGAAGAAGAAGAAATCTCTGGTCATGTACAGAACTGGGCCACAGAAATAGAAAACTACATATTACAGGTAAAGTAATGAAAATATAATTAATAAGCAGAATTTGAAAGCCCTTGTAGCTGAAAGGAAAGTAAACTAAATACCAACAATCAATAGAACTGATGAATAACTATTATAAAGCCAGGTGATACAATTTGTTGTCTTCTCAGTAAATTGACAGTAAATATGAAATAAACAAAATAAAAAAATAGCTTAATATTAAAAAATATTATCTGTAGGTAGTGTAGTGGCATTGTATCTGTTAATTAGTGGTCAATATTATCTGTAGGTAGTGTAGTGGCAAGTTTAAATCTGAGTGAAAACTTGGTTTTGAATCTGTCCCCGTATTAAAACTGTTAACAGTACTAGTTGTAACTGGAGTATCGTATGTCGATTAGACGACCACAATATATTCACTGAAAATTGTCAAAATACCAATAATAAGACATCTTTTCTCTTCAGTGTTTGTGGGCAATGCCTATTGGATGGTATATAAAATTATCACTTTTCTTTCCTCATTTGTAACAAATTCATATTATCAGCTGTTTGTTATTCTAATTACAAGAGAAGATATGAGAGATTGAATGGAATATACCTTGTAAACAGGTTAATCATTGTAAAGTGTTTTGAGCACAGATGTGGGATAACAGCATATAAAAACTAATATTTCTTATTATCTAGCTTGCCAGTGATGGATTGAAGACCTCACATATGCAGAGATTCTATGACCAAGCCAATTATACCATGGAAACCAAGGAAGGCACCGGGACTGTACAAAGAGTGAAAGATAGTCTCAAAAATTACTTTTTAATGAAAGAACAAGCCGCTAGGGTAAGGATTTTATTCATACCCTCCTAGAAAGTTGTGAAAAAGTTTTGAACTCGAAGAGACACCTGAAAATGTGTATTTGCTGTTGCCGCAACACTTATCATTTTTTCTTTTCTTTCAGCGTATTGCTGATGCAGTTGTTAAGTTTCATGATGAAAACTATAAAAAAAATCAAACACTGAACTACACAAGACTTCAAGATTTACCACCAGATATATATAGAGATTCTGACATTCCAAACAGACTGCCTACGCCGTTGACTTTTAGTCCGTAAGTTAATTATAAATCAAACAGGTTTCCATGACAACTGTTACATAATCACTCTGGTATTTATTACAACTGTTATGTAGTCGCTTTGATATGTACAACAACTGTTATGTAGTCACTCTGATATGTACTACAACTTATGTAGGCATTCTGATATGTACTACAACTGTTACGTAGTCATTCTGATATGTACTACAACTGTTACATAGTCACTCTGATATGTACTACAACTGTTACATAGTCACTCTTATATGTACTACAACTGTTACATAGTCACTCTGGTATGTACTACAACTGTTACATAGTCACTCTTATATGTACTACAACTGTTACATAGTCACTCTGATATGTACTACAACTGTTATGTAGTCACTCTGATATGTACTACAACTGTTATGTAGTCACTCTGATATGTACTACAACTGTTACATAGTCACTCTGATATGTACTACAACTGTTACATAGTCACTCTGATATGTACTACAACTGTTATGTAGTCACTCTGATGTGTACTACAACTGTTATGTAGTCACTCTGATATGTACTACAACTGTTACATAGTCACTCTGATATGTACTACAACTGTTATGTAGTCACTCTGATGTGTACTACAACTGTTACATAGTCACTCTGATATGTACTACAACTGTTATGTAGTCACTCTGATGTGTACTACAACTGTTACGTAGTCACTCTGATATGTACTACAACTGTTATGTAGTCACTCTGATATGTACTACAACTGTTATGTAGTCACTCTGATATGTACTACAACTGTTACATAGTCACTCTGATATGTACTACAACTGTTATGTAGTCACTCTGATGTGTACTACAACTGTTACATAGTCACTCTGATATGTACTACAACTGTTATGTAGTCACTCTGATGTGTACTACAACTGTTACGTAGTCACTCTGATATGTACTACAACTGTTATGTAGTCACTCTGATATGTACTACAACTGTTACGTAGTCACTCTGATATGTACTACAACTGTTATGTAGTCACTCTGATATGTACTACAACTGTAGGGTATCAATTCATGGACTCTGGATTCATACTTTGTAAAGACACTTCTACTCGCAGAGTCAAAACAATTCTTGGAAGCAAATCCCAAATTTTTTAGCATTGTCTTGTCAGTATCATCAATGGTGTATAGGAGTGATACTAACCCATTGTATCGGTAGTACACCCCTAACAATAATAGCAAGAGATCAGCAAAAATTTGAGATTCACTTCCAAGAATTGTTTTGACTCTGTGAGTAGAAATGTCATTCCTAAGGCTTTAAAGGGTTTACTAGTCTGGATACCAACATGGTTTCTAGCTAAACGATACATATAAGTAGCACCCTGAGCTGACAATTATACCATATTTGGACATAACATAACTGTCCCAATAAACACTAACTTTATCGGGGGCTGTGTTATTGGTTAGAATTTTGTGATTGATTAACAAAGACATGATATTAATGACTGTGTGGGTGGCTGTGGATGAATTTTGAATTGCAATCTCATGCATCTCAGGACTTCTGGAGAACGACTTTGACTATACTGTGAGTGGAGGTGTAAATTGTAACGATACTGTATAGGTACTAGACTATGTGAGTGGAGGTGTAAATGGTAACGATACTGTATAGGTACTAGACTATGTGAGTGGAGGTGTAAATGGTAACGATACTGTATAGGAACTAGACTAAGGGTTTTATACTGAAATGAGAGAAAAATCAAAAAGAATCTTGACTGACAATAGAAGTGATAAGTTGAATAATCTTTGTCATTTCAGCTATTTTAAACAAAATGTGAACTCAAAGGCAAGTGTTGTGAAAATATCAGATGAAGTACCCAGAGACAGTAATGTCACTATCAATACAGTATTATATACAGCGGGTCTAGATGAAGTCTTTGTACAAAACAGAAATGAAGATTCACTTCTTAGGTAAGTTAATGTGATCATCTATGGATTGGCTATTTATTTGGGATTTTTAATTTATGAAACAATTTTATCATGGCTTCCTACTTCAAAAAACCAATGTGAAATAACATGTATATGCTAAGTCTTTGTAACCCAATAAATGACAAAAAATTGATGAATGTATAAAATGTTTGTTTTCTACATACTACGACAAACTTTTCACAACTTTTTTTAGCTGTTTGCAGTGTATTGAGTTACAGACACAGACTTTGTCAATATTGTTTCCCATTGATTTTTCGAGTAGGAAGCCATGATAATCTTGTTTAATTAATTAGTTTGCAGTATTTTGGATCTTCAACAATAATGATTTCCTCTGTACACCTCTAGGTGGCAGTATTTTGGATCTAAAGATGGAATATTAAGAATGTATCCAGGCAGAGAATGGGATACCAACTTTGCTGGGTTTTACAATGACTACGATCCTAGAGTTCGTCCATGGTATATTGCAGCTACTAGTGGTCCTAAAGATGTTGTTATTATCCTAGACTGCAGGTAAATAAATGGTCTTTGTATATCTCTAGCCGTGACATTACTTAGTTATAAGCATTTATGGCTTGGTACCTAATCAAATCTATCTCTAGCCATGGCATTACTTAGTTATGACTTGCATCATTTTGTAGTAATATTGAGGGTGACTGTATTTCATGTGGTTTTTCCCAGTTTGTCGATGAGTGGAAAGAAATTTGACATTGGTAAAGCAGTTGTTAAGACTATACTGAACACCCTGACCAAACAAGACTATGTGAATGTTATCTGTGCAAGAGCTAGTCACTGGGATGAAGTTGGAAAGTAAGTTTTCAAGTCTCACAAACTCTCTTTTGTAAAACTTTTTCTACAAAGGACAGAAGGTAGATTAAGTTTAAAGAAGTTTTGTAAGAATTTCATATTCATTAGTGAGAGATCTGTTGTTGTACCTTCTTAAACTTGACTTGTATATTTAAATTACAAATAATAAAAAAGTATTAAAAGATAAAAAAAAAAACTGACACTGAGGGCGCTTTTCAATATGCATGGTGAAAGGCATAGGCCAACCATATCCTTCAACAGTGTTACAACTGCTGACATCAAAGCATTAATGAACGGAACCTGTTACAAAGAAACAAAGTTAACAAATGAATTGGATTAATAACACTGGACACAGCATGTTGGAACGGCAGGGACTTGTATTCCATGTCATGATTTGATAACAACTGCAGTTTTATGGCCACTTTCAATCTGATTAAAATCCGATGTGGTGAAAGTGGCTAGATGTCCTTATTTACCTCTATTCATCGTGTTGTGACGTTTGTTTTGTTTGGAGTGATCGTCGCCTTCGAAGACATAACATAATCAGATTGGGCCACTTTATGTGTACACGAAATACCAGGGGAACTTGAAATTTGTTTATGACTGTGAACTGTTATGTAAAGAGGCCATACAGCTGTTCTTATCAAATTATGTTATGTAATACAAGTCACTGTACTTCCAATATCCTGTGTCAAGTGTTTTTAATCCAAACTGAATTCAATTGTATTTACTTTCCCTGTATATAACAGGTTCTATCCATCAAGTGTGGGGAGTGGGGTGGAGGGAGGGAGGGAGGGAGGGAGGGAGAGCAAGCACAAACTCAATGAATTGTATTACCCTAGTGAGATTATATCACAGAGCTTAAACAGATTATGTTAGATTTGATTAGATTAGATATAACTTTATGACAACTGTATAGAAAATTGACAATTCTATGTAAGTGTAATAAAGATATTAATTAAGAACACTACAATTTTGTTGATAAAATATTTTGACATGAGTTTAGATACATACAGAGAGCAATTATAATCTCTTTTTGTTTTGATTGCATTATAAATCTAAATTGCTTTCTTTTCTATCCTATTATAATCTGAATTGATATAAATTACACTAAATAATTTATCTCTTTAATTGGTTTGTCTATATTTTGCAATGTATCAAATGAGATACATATGAATTTTACTGACACACCTAAATGTACATATATTGGACAGTTTTCACACCTTCAGTTTACTCAACACCTCAAGTAAATTTGGATCATTCTATCAGATCCAGTTAGACACTGAAGGTCAAGTGATTTACTTGAAACATGTTTGTTTCTCATTGATTAGTCTCTTTTAGATACACCCTGACTATACATGTGTATATTTTACAGATGGCATGTTTATGACACTGAAGTATTGAGTTGCCAAAAAAATAGACTAGTTCCTGCATCCACTGCACACAGAAAAGATTTGAAAGAAAAAACAGAAAATTTGAAATGTGGAGGAACAAGTGAACTAAGGTAAGGGAAAGTTTTAAGAGGAGTAGCACGCCAGGAAATAAACCATTTTCGAAAACTTTGGGTTCTGGAAAGTTATTCCAGGAATTTATATCACTATTACATAATAACATTATGCACAGTTGATGTTTTTACCAGAACACACATTGTCTTGTGTGATACATGTACATACTGCAAAAAAGTGAACACATTCATGACTCCTAAGTACTTAATACCTTTAAATAAAACAGTTTTGATTGTAACATAATTTGCAAGTGTGAAATGCCATCATTTTTTCATCATTGTTCAACTTACTTATAAAATTGTTTGTGTTTCAGCAACGGATTTGTGAAAGCATTTGGATTATTGTCCAGTAAAACCAGAACAGGTTGTCAATCGTTTATTATCTTGGTAACTGACGGTAAAGATACAGATGGTGAACCTGTCAGATGTGGACCAGGTAAAAAATAATATATTTTACTTTGAAAGTATTTACTATGATGGTACTAGTGGAATGAATATTAAATGACATAAACATTGAATTTGTGATAAAACATGAAAATTGACATTGTGAAGTACTTATGACATTAGTCACGTGAAAATCCAATATGGCCACCATTTTACAAAATGGCTGACAACTAGTAGTACATAATGTTATCTTGTGTGATATTTATAAACTTCACAAAAGCCTATAACAATCAATCAGTTTGAATGTCTTAATGATTTTATTTTCTACAGGTTATTATACAAGAAGTGGCTATGTACCAGGTCCAATCTGTAAATATGCATGGAATACAGTTTGGGATAAAGTTACAGAGCTGAATTCAGAGCTTACACCAAAGGTTAGAACATAGTGATGTCCTGGTATCGCTAGCCTGGTTTACACTAACAGTGTTAGAACACAGTAATGTCAGAGTTATCTACTTACTGTCCTTAACAAAACACTGGTAGGGAACCCTGTTAAAAAGACTGGGGAACTCAAGTAGATTTTACTAGCTACTTACTGCCCTTAACAAAAACACTGGTAGGGAACCCTGGTAGATTGACAGGGGAACTCAGGTCGATTTTACTAGCTACCGTCCTACTGCCCTTAACAAAAACACTGAATACGAAATTTGACCCTTTAACATGATTGTAAAACCAACACTTTTACAAAAGATATTATTATTCAAAACTCTTTACAAACTTTCTGTCTTTCAGGCTCGCATATTCAGCTATCTGACAATAGATGCCGGAGAGCAGTTTCCAGGCAAATTAGCATGTGACAACAGAGGTAGCATGAAAAATTACTGAGTGAAACAATTTAATTTCTCAAATGAACTATTATTTTGATTTTTTGTCCTCGAATACTGAGGGAACCAGTGGTTTGTGGACGTCACCTTATTTAGATGCATGGGGGCCTTGGTCTGATGGTAACTATTGCAATCCTGCTGTTAGCAACATTACCAAGAAGTAAGTACACAAGAAATGAAGACGCCTTGGTGTTTCATGTGACAATGTTTTTTACATGTACACAGAAAACTTGAAATGTAAAAGAAACAATTATATAGGTGCCACACAGTGAGGATGTAACAGCAGACAAGTTTAATATGTTGGTTATCAGTTGGAAAGTAAGCAATTTAAACCATTAAAATCATCAAGTCTGTCTGTACTTTTTCAACAGATGCCTTTTTTCTACTTCATTGTTAAGTAATAGCGATATTTTATCACTCTGCAATGCTATTGAGTAAGGATCCTGCTCTCTCTCTCTCTCTCTCTCTCTCTCTCTCTCTCTCTCTCTCTCTCTCTCTCTCTCTCTCTCTCTCTCTCTCTCTCTCTCTCTCTCTCTCTCTCTCTCTCTCTCTCTCTCTCTCTCTCTCTCTCTCTCTCTCTCTCTCTCTCTCTCTCTCTCTCTCTCTCTCTGTCTCTGTCTCTGTCTCTGTCTCTCTCTCTCTCTCTCTCTCTCTCTCTCCCTCTCCCTCCCTCTCCCTCTCCCTCTCCCTCTGTCTCTGTCTCTCTCTCTCTCTCTCTCTCCCTCTCCCTCTCCCTCTGTCTCTGTCTCTGTCTCTCTCTCTCTCTCTCCCTCTCCCTCTCCCTCTCCCTCTGTCTCTGTCTCTGTCTCTGTCTCTCTCTCTGTCTCTCCCTCTCCCTCTCCCTCTCCCTCTGTCTCTGTCTCTCTCTCCCTCTCCCTCTGTCTCTGTCTCTGTCTCTGTCTCTCTGTCTCTCTGTCTCTGTCTCTGTCTCTGTCTCTCTCTGTCTCTCTCTCTCTCTCTCTCTCTCTCTCTCTCTCTCTCTCTCTCTCTCTCTCTCTCTCTCTCTCTCTCTCTCTCTCTCTCTCTCTCTCTCTCTCTCTCTCTCTCTCTCTCTCTCTTATATTTAGTCTAGAGTTGAATTGTTTATCCATGTGTTTAGAATCATCATGTGCATGGGTTAAAGCAAAGACAATTTCAGTTCTTGTGTAATATCATCTCCAAAGCAAGCTTGTAATGTATTAAATTTTGAAGTATTCTCTGATTGGTCAAAATGATGATGTGAATACTGTAACATGATTGTTGTTGCCATGAGATATGGTAATGAGTATTTGGATGATATTCAAATACAATGTAAAGATGGCAGTGTGATTGGTGCTGCCATTTGATGTGTCTATATGCTCTCCCTTTCTATCCATTATTGACAGAGTTATTGGTGTTGCTGGCATTGATGCCACATTGGAGGAAATAGAAAATCTGATTGTAAATGAACAGTGGGGGAGTGTATATGCATTTCTTATCAACAATGAGGGAGAGACTATCTTCCACCCACTCCTCAAACCAAGCAGTAATGTAAGTACACCAACACGACATCTCCAAAAATTCCTTTATTAGCAAAACCAGAATTGTCTGCGTGTAGGGGAAGAGGGAGTGGACAGAGGATATATAGATGGCTAGCTTCGGTAGAAAAAGTTTATACCATGTTGGTATAAAGTGATCTCTGCTAAGGCTGCAAACTCCATGGATCTTTTATACGGCTTGGCCAGTGATTATGAAAACAAAGGGTTAACAATGATGAAGGGAAGTATACATAACAGTTATGCCAATCTGTATAATTTTTGCATGGGCTCACATCTTGTGTGTTAGAAATCAATAAAAACAAAAGTATTGACTGTTTTCACTAATGAGGGTTCTTGATGGTGTCATGTGCAAGACATGCTTTGCCAATGAAACAGGTCATATGTATTAATTATGTTACTGAATAAAAACAAAAGCAATTTCATTATACACCATTGAGGGAGCCATTTTTTATATTAATTATTGTAAAGCCCCAGCAAACATCTCTTGATGGATAATAGTTACTAGTATGTAAATCTCTGTATCAGCATATCGTCATTTGTTCTTCATTACAGCTGGTAGATGATCCAATTTTCATCCCAATATCAGAACTGGAGCAAAGAGATGGCAAACCAGAGGAATTTACAACTGTGGCAGAAGCAATGAAAAAAGGTGAAAGTGGATATCTACGCATAGAGAATGCATACAGAGGTTTACCAAAGGTATATATTTATATGAAAGCTCAGTAGCTGCAATTGGAATGCTTTTTATTGGAAAATGTTTTGTTCGCTACAATAACTTACTCCAAATATCATACACCCTGAACAGTATTGAATCATCTGTGTTAGGTAAAATAACTTACATGTAATATCATACACCCTGAACAGTATTGCATCACCTGTGTTAGGTACAATAACTTACTTGTTGTGTCATACACCCTGAACAATATCGCATCACCTATGTTAGGTATAATAACTTGTATAGTGTATGTTTGTATTGGATCAATTTGAAAGTTACTTTGCTCCCACTCTGTCTTTACCGGTATTATTATGGCATATATAAAGATTTCACCTTCATGGTCAAGGTAAACCCCTCACGAGTCTGATCAAATCTGCTCTGAAGTCACTATTTTCATGACATATTTCCAGATTTCATCTTTCTGTATATACGCAAGTAAAACCCCTCACAAGTCTGATCAAATCTGCTAGTATGAGGTCATTATTGTCATGGCATATATACAGATTTCACCTTCCTAATATATATCCAAGTAAAAGCCCTCACCAGTCTGATCAAATCTTGTTAGGTAAGTGATGTAGAGAGCTGTACTTAAACCAAGTATGGAGTTATACATGTACCCATCTTTTGACAATTTATACCTTTTAGGGTGACTTTGCAGATGGTGTTAAATTACTTCAACAACCAGCTACCTATTACTATACAGCATTGAATGATTCTATCTATGCCTTTGCTTTTAATTTAGCAGATTCTGACATGGTAAGCTGCTATAATGTTGATATTTATTTGAATTTGTTTATCTATATTATATATATCACTTTATAGTATTTGATGGCCATTGGCCCAAAATACAAAGTAAAAAGAATTCAAACATAATCTGATATAGTAGTGTATGGTAAAGAAAAACAGTGAGTGTTTGGATTGTATCACTCTCTTCAGAACTCAAATATAGTAGTGTATGGTAAAGAAAAACAGTGAGTGTTTGGATTGTAACACTGTCTTCAGAACTCAAATATAGTAGTGCATGATAAAGAAAAACAGTGAGTGTTTGGATTGTAACACTGTCTTCAGAACTCAAATATAGTAGTGTATGGTAAAGAAAAACAGTGAGTTTTGAGATTGTATCACTGTCTTCAGAACTCATGATTTCCAATAACTTTGTATAGGATGGAAGAGAGTAAAAGTAACGTGGAATGTACTTATTTCTATATTGTTTTTAAAAAAATTACATTTGAGTAGAAAATGAAACTCATATGTAGAAATATCTAGATCACAGATAATCATTC
Source organism: Glandiceps talaboti (assembly GCF_964340395.1). NCBI lineage: Eukaryota > Metazoa > Hemichordata > Enteropneusta > Spengelidae > Glandiceps > Glandiceps talaboti. The sequence goes on along the minus strand of NC_135562.1, from coordinate 412,828 downwards.
ATTTATCTCAACCATTGATTTAGTATCAACCATTTTGTACAGTGTTATCCATGTACATATTTGAATTCTTTTAATACAGACTTTTAGAAGAACCCATGAACCCGATGAGACATTGAGAAACGTGTTACCTACAAGTTACTTTAATCTAATAATTGAATACAAAAGACCATTAGGAAGGGAAAAGTTACCAGGTAAGAAGTTCACATATCTATGTACCTTATTGTTGCCAATTGTTTCTGAATGGCTAAAGTCCTTTGGCAAAGTTTGAAACACTATTTTCTGCCCCTGTCAACCCAGTCATATAATTGGATACCTGGTAGGATAGAGGTTCCAGAGTGTGAATGCTTTAATCCTATTTACTTACAGATGCTTCACAGGGAGTTCAGTATAGAGGGCTATTGTTTTGCTATTGAGCCATGCCAGGGGTAATACATGTAATTATTAGTGCCTGGAGCACTCCAGAGGACAGTCTCATTACAATTATACTTTATTGTAACCCCTATTATCTAAGCCATCACTTCTGTTCCAGTAGCTGCTTCCAAACAGTGCTCCAAGTGGCCAAACTCTAAAATCTTTTGTTTTTATGATAACTGGAATACATTATTCATCTGTATAGCACTCCTAGTGGCCAAACTCTAAAATCTTTTGTTTTTCTGATAACTGGAATACATTATTCATCTGTATAGCACTCCTAGTGGCCAAACTCTCAAATCTTTTGTTTTTCTGATAACTGGAATACATTATTCATCTGTATAACACTCCTAGTGGCCAAACTCTACAATTTTTTGTCTTTCTGATTCATAAAACAGCACTCCTAGGGGATAAAATATACAATCTTTAATTTTTCAAGAATATGTCATATTCACTTTTGACTTTTTTGTTTCCTAGGTGAATATGAAAAACTAGACGTTAAGGAAAATGAAAAAAAATATCCAGGACTGCGTGTATCCTACAAACACTCGTCATTTATGTTGGCACCCAAATGTTACTGTGATCCCAACTCTTACTTATTTGATGAAGATTTGACCAATAAAACAGTGACAGCTCATATATTTATGAATGGTAGGGAACCAGCTAAAGACTGTACAGAAGGAAGTATCTTTGAGAAAAATATCCGGTAAGAATATATCGTTTCAGTTGTCACCTTTTATGTATGTGTGAAAGAAAGTAGTTTTACTTTTAGGGTTTCACCTTTTGTGCACATATGAAACTAGTTTGTGCATCGGTCCATTTCAGCCAAACCTGGCACAAATGTCAGATACAGTTATATTGTTATAATGACTAATTGGCAGCCATATTTGTCATAAAAATTCAAAATATGAAAAGAAGACTGTCTATATTTGTTATACATGTAAATTAGATTTGAATTCTTAATGAGTAGTTAAAAACAGACAGCTGATTTAATTTGAGAACTTCTCTGTAATGATGTTATGTCTCAAATTACATTAGTAAATAAAAATTGACAAATTACTATGGTTATTCTTAATTGTAGCATAGTTCAAATATTTCTAGAAAATGCTCAACTAATGTAACATTTTGAGGTTCACCTTGTCCATCTTCTGCTCCATTTATGTAATAAAAAGTAAATAAACAAAGGCACTATTTTGACTGTTAGGTCACTTGTTACACATCTTTTAGCATTTTGCAATGTATTGAGTTACAAACACAGACTTGGTCAATGTTATTTCACATTGATTTTTCAAGTAGGAAGCCATGATAAAATATGTTTATGAATTAAAAATCTGAAATAAATATCCAATCCCCATCCATATGGTCGCTTTGATAACACTTTCTTTGTTCTGTATTTAGTGCCGATGTCCTCATCACATCACAGATTGAAGAAGTTTGGAAGAATCGTAAATTTGATTTACTGGAGGACGTGAAATGGACGTATATCGGTTGTAGGAGTGGTACGTTTCGTACTTACCCAGGTCATCGGTCACGTAGGACATATGATCCCACTAAGTAAGTGTAGAATGACTCAATTGTACGTGCCATGTGAAAATAATGTACATTGGTTGGAGAAGTGATATTTTTCATACTTACTCTGGTCATCGGTCATACATAGGCCATACAATCCCACTGAATAAGTGTAGAACTACTGAATGAATGTGTCACCAGTCGCTTCTCTATACACAATCCAACCCTAATGTCAGGTGTGACAATCTTAATACTATAACAAAATGGATAAGTGGCTTTTAATCTAAAATACTACACTTGCAATGAAGTTTTAGCTGTGTTTGGGGTCCTGACACAACAGCCACATCCTATAGTTGGTTAACCTGTAAACTAAAAACTGTGTACGGTTGACCATTTAGATATGAACAGTTGACAAACCCTGTTAATTAGACCAGTTGACAGACACTCTTAATTTGACCATTTAGATATGAACAGTTGACAGACACTGTTAATTAGACCAGTTGACAGACACTGTTAATTAGATCATTTAGATATGAACAGTTGACAGACACTGTTAATTAGACCATTTAGATATGAACAGTTGACAGACACTGTTAATTAGACCAGTTGACAGACACTGTTAATTAGATCATTTAGATATGAACAGTTGACAGACACTGTTAATTAGACCAGTTGACAGACACTGTTAATTAGATCATTTAGATATGAACAGTTGACAGACACTGTTAATTAGACCATTTAGAGATGAACAGTTGACAGACACTGTTAATTAGACCAATTAGATATGAACAGTTGACAGACACTGTTAATTAGACCAATTAGATATGAACAGTTGACAAACACTTAATTAGCCCAATTAGATATGAACAGTTGACAAACCCTGTTAATTAGACCATTTAGATATGAACAGTTGACAGACAGTGTTAATTAGACCATTGCTATTCCTAATCCCAATGGACTCCTTCAAGTACATCATACTAGAACTGTGTCATGTAATATGATCACTTACTATAGGTCATGTCAATAAAAGGTCACTAAGATGGCAATATAAAAATTGTTACTATTAATACACAAACTAGAACAAGGTCTCATTTTAACTGAATAAATGATCTAGGACAGGTATGGCTTGGAGTTTAGAATTTCTGTAATTGTGTCATGTGTCTCACATTTACTCTCAGACAGAACCCCCTTGGAGTTTAGAATTTCTGTAATTGTGTCATGTGTCTCACATTTACTCTCAGACAGAACCCCCTTGGAGTTTAGAATTTCTATAATTGTGTCATGTGTCTCACATTTACTCTCAGACAGAACCCCCTTGGAGTTTAGAATTTCTATAATTGTGTCATGTGTCTCACATTTACTCTCAGACAGAACCCCCTTGGAGTTTAGAATTTCTGTAATTGTGTCATGTGTCTCACATTTACTCTCAGACAGAACCCCCTTGGAGTTTAGAATTTCTATAATTGTGTCATATGTCTCACATTTACTCTCAGACAGAACCCCCTTGGAGTTTAGAATTTCTGTAATTGTGTCATGTGTCTCACATTTACTCTCAGACAGAACCCCCTTGGAGTTTAGAATTTCTGTAATTGTGTCCTGTGTCTCACATTTACTCTCAGACAGAACCCCCTTGGAGTTAAGAATTTCTGTAATTGTGTCCTGTGTCTCACATTTACTCTCAGACAGAACCCCCTTGGAGTTAAGAATTTCTGTAATTGTGTCATGTGTCTCACATTTACTCTCAGACAGAACCCCCTTGGAGTTTAGAATTTCTGTAATTGTGTCATGTGTCTCACATTTACTCTCAGACAGAACCCCCTTGGAGTTTAGAATTTCTGTAATTGTGTCCTGTGTCTCACATTTACTCTCAGACAGAACCCCCTTGGAGTTTAGAATTTCTGTAATTGTGTCATGTGTCTCACATTTACTCTCAGACAGAACCCCCTTGGAGTTTAGAATTTCTATAATTGTGTCATGTGTCTCACATTTACTCTCAGACAGAACCCCCTTGGAGTTTAGAATTTCTGTAATTGTGTCATGTGTCTCACATTTACTCTCAGACAGAACCCCCTTGGAGTTTAGAATTTCTGTAATTGTGTCATGTGTCTCACATTTACTCTCAGATGTAAGCTAACACATAAAGTAATAATCTAAGGTACACATAATCTAACACATAAAGTAATATTCTAAGGTATACATACTCTAACACATAAAGTAATAATCTAAGGTACACATAGGACTTTGCAACTCTTATCAATTAAATCTTCAGGTATCACCATGACAACACTTCATCAAAATAATATTCCCTAGATGACCACTGAATAATGTCGGGTTATTTATATCCAGGGATTGTACATCTCCATTATTTTTTCATCATGTTTGGTTTCCGGGGAATTGATAAGTAGGTTATAGATATTGCTAAGCTAAGTATTTGGATGTCAACCTTATTTGATCTAGTAAATTCTGACCCCACTTTACTTTATATACTTGGATGTTTTTCATACATTCCCATAAGGCCCCTTAAGCTGCTTCAGATTCTTAATTTTCATGTAAGGTCAAGAGGTCAATGTTAAAGCTGCACTAGCTGCAAATGGAACTGTTTTGTTAGATAAGATGACTTCATTGTAATCATGCACCCTGCACAGTAGTAAATTGCCTGTGGGTAAACATATTTGTGTAGCAGTTCACGTAGTATGGTGCAATATAGCCAATCAAATTGGTTTTCTAAGGAGTGTACTAAGAACGGAGGATTTTCTTCTGCTCATCTAAGATATGCTCACAGGAAATAATATCAATATAAGTGCTTACTTGTAGGGCAGTAAAATATAGTTTAGAACGATAATTAAAATTGGAAATGAATGCGACTCTTTGGTTACTATGGAGCTTTATCACACATATTGCGAACTTGGAAACATGAACAATATATTCTCCATTGCTTTGTTGTAGGCGACCCTGGTTTCATCGTACGATGACCAATCCAGACAAGACGGCCATATCAACAGCTTACATGGATGCAGCAGGTGTTGGTAAAATCATCAGTATTTCACAGGCTATATTTGAAGGAATGCCAGAACAAACTAAAGAGCATTGTGATTCAGTCAGTGGTAGGAAACCAGGAGGATGTGTTTGTGAAGCTGATGAGGATTGTGTATCAGGTTAGTAAATAATTAAGTGAGTCTTTTGACCCTTCGACCTTGACATAGTCTGGCAAGGTCATATATCACCTTTTGATCTACTAACCTTGTCTATGAAATTAGGTTCAAGTGTTGGGTGCCAAGTATAATTTGTACCATTCTACATGCACAAAGAAAATTTGTTATTTATATATGACAATATAGTAGACATGGTAAAGTATGTCTGTCCATGTGGACTACTATTTCTGACATTTGTGCCAGTGTGGTTGAGATTGGCCCATGTAGCACAGAGGTGTGCATATTTGACGTGATTTTCTGAGGTGCAAACAAGTGCTGAGTACCCATGATAGCTAAATGTTTATTGTGTTACGTATATATTTTTATTTTACTTGGTTAGTAGATTCTGATTAGCAGAGCAATGAAATACTGTTAACTGTTCGTCATCATATGTCAGAATGGTAGAGTTCAGCTATTAGACATTGACAAAGTCTCCACAAATCAAAACGTTTTAAAAATATGTAAAATATTTGTTATCATATGTACTTTTACAAATATTTGACACATTTATTAATCTTTTGCCATTTATTGAGTTACAAAAAGGACTTGGCATATTTTGTTTTACATAGATATTTCAGGTAGGAAGCCATCATAAAAATTGTTTTAAATACCCAATCCTCGTCTATATGGCCACTTTAATTTCTATTACAATCCTGGTGCTTTCATTGATTCTGAGTTGTTATTGTTCATAACAGGAAAATGCTACATTAGTGCAGCTATTGGTTATGAAACAGATAGACCAAGATGTGCTTCAGAGAAGGTAGAGGCAGTAACGGCATTAGATATCTTATATAATGATTTCCATGCAAGTGTCTATGAAAAAATGCAGACAAACGATGGAAAAAAGTCTTGTGGACAAAGTTATAAGTGTCCTAATGGTGAAGAAGGCTGTCAAACTAGGTAAGAGACAAAGTTATAAGTGTCCTAACGGTGAAGAAGGTTGTTGAACTAGGTAAGACAGTAATTTACAAATTTTAAAATTCACAAGTTTTTAGCATTGAGCTTTTTCTGTCTTGGTTGACGAGAGAATAGGGATAGGATTCTGCTAAAGCCATTTCTAGTATTGCACTAAGTGTACCTTGAAGACCAGACACTCTCACATTTCGTGCATTTAGCTGGACTATGAAGATTATTCCATGAAAGCCTTTCACGATATATTCTATATCATAGAACTGCAAGCATTAAATTTCATGTAATTTCATATATGCATTAAATGATAATAAAGTGAAAATGTTTAACATAGTTTACTGTTATAGTTTTACAATCAGTCACTTGTATTCTAACAATTACATGTGTGTGTGGAGGAACATAAAGGATTTGCCTTCATGGGAGGCACTCAATAAAACGGATACAAGCTGTGTTTATATATTTTTGGATGTAATTATTTCTGAATATTAAAAGTTACTCCTAGTATTCTACTTACTGATCCATCATTTGCAATTGACTGAACTCAAACCCCCTCCTATGCAATCAACAGAACACAAATTGTAATGTCATAGAAGATATGCATCGACATAAACATTATACTAGCAGAGTTTACTCAGAGTTTTTTTGTAAGTATTTTCACATGAAAAGCTTATAAATTCAGCTTGTGTTTCTTTAACATTTGGTGTCATATTTATTTCAGGTGTTACCTCTATGACACTTTTCCAACTTAGTGACAGACCCAATGTTTATTTCAGGTGTTTGCCTCTTTGACAACTTTGCCAACCTAGTGACAAACCCAATGTTTATTTCAGGTGTTACCTCTTTGACAACTTTGCCAACTTAGTGACGGACCCAATGTTTATTTATGCAAGTAACTTGGATGAAAGACAGTACAAAAGAGTATCACTTGGCAAGAAAGAAGGTGAAGTTATGCACGATCTCATCTATGAACATGGCTTCTTTGAGAGGAAAGAACAGATTGATTTCCAGGGATCCTGTAGTGTTTCACCCTATGCACCAAAGGTACAGTAATATTGAAGTATCTTAACATCATGCACTTCTTGTAATGTGATGCATAACTTGAACTATACTTGTTGAAATACCTGGAGATCTGGAATCTCACAGATCATAGGGTTCTACTATGCTACCCAGAACATTAAAATGTCTTGATAAGAAAATTGTTTTTAAGCAATTTTGTGTACAAGGAATGCTTAACTATACATGTCAATTATGTTTTCAGTACAGCACTGCAGTGTAAGTACCAAAAGTGTGGGTGCACACCGGTGCAAAGTACTCGCTGGTATCATCTTAGCAGTATCATTTGTAAATTTCATATTATTCCATCAAATTGTATTTGTAATCCAATCTCTTTTCAAATGATACTTATACCATGATTTGATTGTTTCCTAGGTTACACTTGAAGGAATCGCCAAGACACCAGAAGAGTTGGATGACTATTTCAGAAATAAAGGACCAATTCCATCTTTCTCAAATAACTTTGGCTGCATCCAAGATGTAGTTGGCTATCAAGCTAATAACTCAGCTCTAGGTAAGAATACACATATTAAAATAAATGAACATTTTAAATCAGTTGATTGGTTGGTTATTAAGCCCAACAGCTCAGCACTAGGTGTAAGACCCTTTCAAGAATCTGGTTAATGTGATTTCCACTGTTTATGATAAGGGTTGTAACAGGTAAATCTACCAGGGTGATCCCTAGTAATTTTACCTGGATTCCCAAACAGAATTATGGCAGATTGTATGGGAAACTATATGTTACTTTTACCCCTTTCACCCTTGCTAATATCAGGGTCCCCAACTTTTGCAAAAACACTGATTTCTTATTATTTTGTTTTCATCAAAAGGTTGTTGTGCCACATACTTGTTCCAGAATTATGCAATTATGTCATTTTGTTTTCATCAAAGGGTTGTTGTCCCTCACATTGATATTATAACATTATAATGTATAAATGGTTGAAGAGTGATTCCCTGTCTCACTAGATGATATGATGATTTGTTTGTTTTACAGGACCAAGTGGGATGATAACTGGTAATTTCACCGGTGCTTGTAAATCTGGCTTTTACTATTTGATAGCCTTGCCTAAAACCAATCTTTTCCTCCTGGTCATTGAAAACTGGAGAAATACGTCACAAAGTAATTTCTTTAACTTCAACTGCAGAATTACAAACAGGTTAGTACTAATTATGCCATTTTTAATATATACCAATATAGTTGGTTGTTTGATCTGATTCTGTCTAGTGAGGCCATAAAGCTACATATAACAAATTGAAAGTTACTACAAAACTTATGATATTAGCTTACAAATTGGAATGCTGCTAGAAAATTTGTGATGTCATTGCAGATTGCAAGGCTGCTACAAAACTGATTATGTCATTTCAATAGGAATGTTACTTCAGAACTGGGGTGCGTTCAATTTGCACAATCATAATCGTGATTACAAGATGGTGGACAGCATAATATCTTAAAGGTTATGTGCACGCATGGCTAATGGCAAGTTAGGAATGACGGAAAACATTATGTAAATAAATTGTGTTCAGTGAGCTTGTTAATTTGTTATCATTGTAATCATTTTGATGATCATTTAATTTATAGGAAATGTTTGAAACTTTTTGAAATGTTTACATGTAAGTAATCATGATCACGATTGAGCATTTTTGTTTGCAACCTTGTTTCAAGAAATGATGTCAGATTAATGACAATCATGATAGGGCAAATTGAGTGTGCCCCAGAGGATGTCATTTCAATAGGAATGTTACTTCAGAACTGATGATGTCATTGCAAATCTGCATGTTGCTACAAAACTGGTGATGCCATTGCAAATTTTGGAATGTTACTACAAAACTTGTCGATGACATTGAAAATGGAAATGTTACTTCAAAACTGGTGATGTCATTGCAATTTGCAAGGCTGCTACAAAACTAATGATGTCATTTCAGTTTGTCTGCTCATACCAGTAATGCACTGTGGTTTGACATCCATTGATTTTATCTCAGTGCAGTTACATTAACTTGCTTCTGTAATTTGTTGAATAGAATGGTTTTGATCTACGACTGTACAGTGTTACTTTCCAAAATAGATGCTTTATGTCTTTACAGGTTAATGAATTATAACTGTATAAGTTGACTGTGCCGTCATATCGTGTGATACAAATTTAGGATGTTATTAAATTTTCTCTAGGTTATACCTGGTGTCCGTCATAATTATGTCATGTTACTAGTGTCCATCTTCTCCATTTTTTCAGAATCTCAGCTACAGGAAAATCAATACCAATTTCTATATGAAGAGTTTTTATTCCCTAATGATATTCCGGGATGTCTTCACAAGGGATATCCACAAAAAAATCCATATCATATCTTCTTCCCATATTGATTTTTCAGGATTTCAGCAACGGGAGCTTTCCGTATAATCAATGGTACTTGTGCTCATACTGATGAACATGCAAGTCTAGCATATGAACAGAAGTGTCCAGTAATCAAAGACATAGAAGTTAAATGTACCTATCAGGCAGCTAGTACAGCAGCAGTGGACTATTTCCTTCTCATATTCTGTACTCTGTTTTATAGTGTCTTGGTAAGAAGGTGAAAGCATTGGGTCATTTTCTTCTCATATTCTGTATTCTGTTTTATAGTGTCGTAAGAAGGTGAAAGCATTGGGTCATTTTCTTTTCATATTCTGTACTCTGTTTTATAGTTTCCTGGTAATTAGAAGGTAAAACATAGGTTGTATTTTTCCATTTCTTATAGAGTCCTTGTTAGTTATAATATAATACATCATACCATGGATCTATTATTGAGAATGATAGTATACGGTTCATTGATCTATTTGTTTGACATGAAAGATGCTGGCAGAAATATTATATCAACTCTTGCCAAGTTTCCGTTAAATAGATTAACGGCGTAAATAATTCATGAACAGACTTCCAGTGAAGATTGACAAATTTCAGGTGTCTTCAAAGTAAAATCATGGCGTCCAAAATGGCATCCTGTCCAATGTTCACCCACGACGATGCCAAATGTTTAGAGCAAGAAAATCTCCATAGAGAACTATACTGTTATTGTAATGCTATCGCATACATGTTTATACACATGGTTGTTCGTGTGAAAATAGCAAGCATTCTTAAAAATAGATCCATGATCATACTGACACTCAAGGAAGATTGGACTAAACCAGGTTTAGCAAATGCAGAATGTGGTTTTGAATGATAAATGGGAAAAAGACACACATTAGTTGATAAAGACGGAATTTTTTAGGTTATCTCATTCTTTGACCAAATACAATTACAATACAATTACAATACAAATACAATACCACACATTACATTACAATACAATACAATACAAAGACAATCAAATACAAATACAATACAATTCACTAAACTTTATTACTCTAACAAGGAGAACCTGCAATGTCTGCTTCATAGATACAAATATAAAGAAATAGAAGTAATAATCAATTAAAATAATACATGCGCAAAATTTGACAGTGAAGAATAAAGTACAACAAAATACATGTACAACATGATTGATATATGAGTTAATAAAGTACTATAAAATACATGTACAATATATGATTGATATATTAATCCTGTGTTAAGAAAGAAACAAACTATTTGTAGATGTATGGTCTGCCTAATTGTTAATCAAAATCTAAAACAGCTCGAGGGATGAAAGTATAAAAAGACCAATATCTCGTATACCTTATGACCAAAACATTATAGGTATTAACTTTTATGTACTGTGCTCGGAAGATAGGCCGATAGAAAGAAAGTAATTACTTGTCATTTGATATCATTTTTCATTTAAATTTTAAATTTAATCAATATGGGCTATTTTTAGTAATAACATTCTTGTACCACTTTTTACATCTGATGGCTTAGATGAAATAGCTAACTCATACAGTGGTGAATGCTACATTTTTGCAATAAATGTTTTCATTTATATACTAGTCTTTCTATGCTTTTATTTTATTTTCAATTATTATTAATCCTTTAAGGCCGACACCTTATTTTAAGGGTGTAATTACATAGACTTACTAGAAACCAGGGTTAATTAATGTACTGTGTCGGTTTTGCCCACACCATATTTTAAGGGTATAATTACATAGACTTACTAGAAACCAGGGTTAATTAATGTACTGTGTCGGTTTTGCCGACACAATATTTTAAGGGTGTAATTACATTGACTTACTAGATACCAAGATTAATTAATATACTATGTCAGTTATGTGCACATCCATTGAATGTAGCCGATACATCAATTCAACTACATGCTATAGTACCCATGTGAAAAAAAATGACCAAATATATTTTATGTCATATAATTATATGATCATTACTTATGACATGTCTATATTCAGTAATACTTTCATGCAGTGCACATAAATCAATTATAAATAAACCTGTATTGTGTTGATACTATATACTGGATGTTTCATGAGACTTCAAGTCAGCATATATAATTATGTTAACCTTACATTTTTTATTTAGTGCAGTTATTTAAATTACAGTCGGCAAATAAATATGTTAACTGTTCATTACTTAATGCATGTTGTTATTTAAGTTACAGTTAGCAAATAAATACATTGACCTTGTATAGCATAACAATTGCTGGAAGTTGCTTGATATTTTCAATCATCAATACCATTTATCTCTGGAAAGAATAGACTTGTTTTATAATTTCACTCACAAATGTTAAGCAAGACCAGGTGTTGACTGTAAGTGCTCACTAAAGACATTATTTTCTTATAGCATAACTGAAGGCATAGTCTTAATAATAATACATAGTTCATGTCAAAACATGATCACTAACAAGTTTATTTGAATATTAATTTCTTGATTTATGCATCACAATTTCGTCTGAATAGTTTATTGCACTAAAAATAGTTATTTATATTAATTTTTATTAATAAAAATCAATGTCACCTTCATTTATTTGAATGTTATGTACTTAATTGATATGTAGTACACCCTCCGACTACCAAACAGTAAGTCTGAGATACACCTTGTAAAAGAAAACTTGAAGTGAACTAGCACAGTACTTGATGAAATACTTAGAATATAGACTGTAAATATATATTATGTAAAGTCTTTTACAAATTATAATGTATGACCTTGTGTTAGTATGTACAGGAGATTTCATCGTAGCTTGCAAATGTTATTAAACGATGTATCAAGATCAGTGAGACTGATCACAAGGTTTCATGTTGAGATAGATACAATAAAGATAACACGCACACATCACTTACATAGTGTCTGCTCTGTAGACAAAATAAAGATAACACACACACATCACTTACACAGTGTCTGGTCTGTAGACACAATAAAGATAACACACACACATCCCTTACACAGTGTCTACTCTGTAGACACAATAAAGATAACACACACACATCCCTTACACAGTGTCTGCTCTGTAGACACAATAAAGATAACACACACACATCCCTTACACAGTGTCTACTCTGTAGACACAATAAAGATAACGTACAAACATCCCTTACACAGTGTCTACTGTGTAGACACAATAAAGATAACACAAATCCTACATACATTAATTTGTATATGTTTTTGTTATCATTGTCTCTGTGTTATCTTCATTGTGTCTATCTCAACATCAAAGCATGTGATCAGTCTCACTGATCTTGATACATTGTTTCATAGCATTTGAAAACTAAGATGAAATATCCTGTAAGCATGAAAAAAGTTAATCACATAATAGTTTAATTGAAGTTCTGATCATCAAAGTAGAAATTATAACTTAAAATGATTAATTGACTTCTTGTTTTGGAACCTTATATTTAATAAAGATTATAATAATTCTATCTTTAATAAAATGAGATGAGACCTTATTTGAATCTTCACAAATGGTACATTGCAAATTAATTATTTAATTGATTTTTTAAAATATTCAATAGCATTTCAAAACTTAAAAGAAATTATTTTTTGTTCAAAGTTCTATGTATACTTAATCTAGTTTTTCTCAATGTGAATTGTTTTGTGTACAGACAAAAATTGCACTGTGAAGAGATCATTGCATACTCTATGTAAAAGGATTGCTGTTGTCAGACTCTTCAATGGCTGTATATGAAAAAAGTGTTGGTTTTTTTGTTCTTGTATCAATTTAGTGTCACATCCTAAACAGCTGAATATCTGCTAGATGATGTACACCAGGAAAAATAAGGGCTGGAAGTATTATTTTTAATATACAGACAGTATTAAAGGCACAGGAAATAAACACATCACCTGTGAACATCTTGAGTTGCATCTTGTAAGGTTAAAATTATAGAATTTTGTGACTTGAATACCATGTATACGTACTTAGTTGAAATTCAGTGAATGATTTTGTTACATCACTTTTCATTTTATTTACAAGTGAATTTTTAAAATATATGTATTGTTAGGTTTTTAAAAGTAGAATTATATTCAATTTCTGTTTGACAGACAAACGTGCCACTTTCTTTGATATTTTTGTCATTTATCCTTCTACAACACTTGTGGTACAGAACTGTTATATCTTTACTTAAATGTTATTCCCCATAATTTCTTCATTCAGCCAAGGAAAATACAATTGACCTAAGGGTCTTTATTACTACAAGTCACTAGACAAGTAGTGACAAACCCTTGATCACAAGTATTTTTTGGTTGAATGAAGAAAAATTGTTGAAAAATATCATAATTATACCAGTGCTAGTAACATCAAATAAAAATGGGGAAAGTAATGGCAATTTTTAACGTTTTGACTCATATTTCGAACACAGCAGAACCAGTGACGTACGTATACACGCATAGTTGTGACATAGACATGCGTTGTTGTGACGTAGAACGACCAGGGTATAAATCCCATATTTTTTTGTTCAACTTGGCTTGTGCATGGTATAAAACACCGTAAGCAACTTCTAACTTTGAATTGTTCATCAAAAATCATGTAACAATGCTGTACAAGTGCTACACTATGTAGCAGTGATATAAATGGCTAGACAGACAGACAGACAGACAGACCGACAGACAGGCTAAGCCAATTGTTCACAACATATGACATATACTGTTAGTAGGGTAACTCTAGTTATGCCTCACAAAAAAGTTGTTATTATTAGTTTCAGTGTAAATATATATTGTCAAAGTACAATTTGTTATTACTTAACAAACAACATTTTTATTATTTCTTACCAATTTATTTGTACCATACTCTTTGATGTTTTGCCAATCTAAGAAAAACTTTCTCTAATGCATGAAACTTAAGATATTGAGCAGAAACTTGTCTTAAACATATAAACTTAATGCTACTGTACATAGTATTTCATATTTTAGATTAATGTATTTATGTTTTATATTATATTTATCTTATATTATTACATGCCTTTGAGGTTAGTCTTTTCATTAGCAAAGCTCATTTTTCAAAATTTCTGCTAAATACATTTGTTTTATTTACAGGAATGTCCTGTAATATTTATAATTTTCTGAAGATACTATAGCTTAAAGTGTACAATTGCAATAAACTGTTCAGTAATAATTAATGGAGATGAGTCTATCTCTGTCTGTGTTTTTATTGTGTAGAATCCCACTACCCTCTCTTGGATAGTTGGAATACATACACTGTTTTTGTCGGGTGTTAAGCTGAGTTCTAGTTATTTACTCCCAACCAAATTATGGTTTATTGCATTTCACCTTATGTAAGTATTTTGCAGACTTCCCCTTCATATTACCCAGATTATGATATGTAAAAACGGAAAATCTATTGAATTCATTTCTACAGAGAAACATTATTTTGTGTATGATTATGTAGAGTTAATTATATGCAAAAGAATGTTGTGATTACAATTTCAGTTTAGAAGGATCCTTGTACATGCAGATATATACTTGACTGTCATTTTGTATGTGAATGTTTACATTATGAAACCTACAACAAACATTTTTGTCATTCTTTGCACAAGCCACCAATGATTTTAAGCAGTTTAACTTAGGTTCAGTAGTGCTGTAGGCATGGCAAAGGCTGTCTGGATTAAGAATTGTTCACAACATTATGATCCCATCACTGATATGCAAATTAAGTATAAAGATGTGTCCTTTTGGTCAAAAATCTATCATTCAAAAACCACTGAGCAGATTGGGCAGGAATTAAATGGGGATGCATCTGGGGATGTGTAGGAGAAGCTGTATTTACAACATGATGATCCCATCAGCAATATGCAAATTTGCTCTAAAAATAAAATCTCAATTTTGGTCAAAAACATCTTGAAACTGCATGGTGAATGGGGTTGAAACTTGGTGGGAAAGTTTATAGAAGTGTTATTATGCAGTTATTGTTGAAAACATTTTGACACAATTTGTCCCAGCAACCATGGCAAAGTGAAATGATGGACATTACAAAGATAACAGGGATGGATGAATAAATATTCAAAAAAATGTATGCAAATAAGCCTAGCAACAAGACCACACCCATAGCGACAGCCAACTACAGTTGTGCTATAGTGCCATGGCCATTTGGGCTGTATTTTTTATCTCTTTATTTGCACAACCTTAAAAACCTTTAAGAGGGAATGCTGCTGGTGGTACACAATGAGATCTCTTTGTATCAGTGTCTGCATAAGCATGAGTGTACACAAGTTTGTATACATTTTGAAACTGCTTTGTGTTTGTGTATATGTAACTTTATGGCTGTGTTTATTTACTTCATGACGTTTTTGGTATGACTGTGTGTGTGTGTGTGTGTGTGTGTGTGTGTGTGTGTGTATGTGTGTGTGTGTGTGTGTGTGTGTCATTTCAATTGTACATTTAGACCTTAGGCGAAACCATAAACCATATATAAACATTTTTTTCTTCCTTGTTGAGAATGACATTAGGTTTGTGTTGAGAATGTGAGAATGACATTAGGGTTGTGTTGAGAATATGAGAATGACATCAGGTTTGTGTTGAGAATGTGATAATGACATTAGGTTTGTGTTGAGAATGTGAGAATGACATTCAGTTTATCAAATATTCAACCGTGGCTTTACATATTGACCAATTTTCTTTGACCTTGTAAAATTTGTTACTTTGGGATATCTTGACAGGAACTGATGTAGACTCATTAAGTTAGCACAAGGCACTCTTTGACAAATGTCTGTCATTTGGATTGCTACCTTTCAATTGCTCCATTTACACCTCTTTGACACCTTTGTAGTTCTATGACATGCTTAACTAATCAACACCTGTACTTGGATGGTTATTACTGTAAACCAGCAAGACATCTCATGCTCTGCTGAATTTCAGACAGGATTACACAAGTCAGTGATTTATCTTCAGTCAGTACAGTTCCTATTTTTCGTCCTGTTCTTAAATTCAGGAAGTCACACAAGATAAGTTCTATAAAAAATTCACCCAACAGATTGCTATGACCCAAAATGAATACATGAATACCCAAAAGGATACTTTCAAATACAGACACATGACAACAAATGATTCTTTAAACCTGCACTGGCTATAACTTGGTTATATTCACTATTCACATTAAAATATCAATACTTAAACATTATACTTGTCAATTCAAAGTCTATTTTATCTATAATTAGCATAGTAATAAGTTGATTCATTGGGGTGCTGATTTACAGGTGGGCATCTGAAAACCAATTTGATTGGATAAATTGCAGCAAACTGTGTGTCCAGGGTGATTCAATACTGTCCAGAGTGTACTATACTGTCCAGGGTGTACTATACTGTCCAGAGTATACTATACTGTCCAGGGTGTACTATACTGTCCAGAGTGTACTATACTGTCCAGGGTGTACTAACTGTCCAGAATGTACTATACTGTCCAGGATGTACTATACTGTCCAGGGTGTACTGACTGTCCAGGGTGTACTATACTGTCCAGGGTGATTCAATACTGTTCAGAGTGTACTATACTGTCCGGGATGTACTATTCTGTCCAGAGTGTACTATACTGTCCAGGTGCTATACTGTCCAGAGTGTACTATACTGTCAAGGTGCTATACTGTCCAGAGTGTACTATACTGTCCAGAGTGTACTATACTGTCCAGGGTGTACTATACTGTCCAGGGTGATTCAATACTGTCCAGAGTGTACTATACTGTCCAGGGTGATTCAATACTGTCCAGAGTGTACTATACTGTCCAGGGTGATTCAATACTGTCCAGAGTGTACTATGCTGTCCAGGGTGATGCAATACTGTCCAGAGTGTACTATACTGTCCAGGGTGATTCAATACTGTCCAGAGTGTACTATACTGTACAGAGTGTACTATACTGTCCAGAGTGTACTATACTGTCCGGGATGTACTATATTGTCCAGGGTGTACTATACTGTCCAGGGTGATTCAATACTGTCCAGGGTGTACTATACTGTCCAGAGTGTACTATACTGTCCGGGATGTACTATACTGTCCAGAGTGTACTATACTGTCCAGGGTGTACTATACTGTCCAGGGTGATTCAATACTGTCCAGAGTGTACTATACTGTCTGGGTGATTCAATACTGTCCAGAGTATACTATACTGTACAGAGTGTACTATACTGTCCAGGGTGTACTATACTGTCCAGAGTGTACTATACTGTCCGGGATGTACTATACTGTCCAGGGTGTACTATACTGTCCAGGGTGATTCAATACTGTCCAGGGTGTACTATACTGTCCAGGGTGATTCAATACTGTCCATGGTGTACTATACTGTCCATGGTGTACTATACTGTCCAGGGTGTACTATACTGTCCAGGTTGTACTAACTGTCCAGAGTGTACTATACTGTTCGGGGTGTTCTATACTGTCCAGGGTGGTTCAATACTGTTCAGAGTGTACTATACTGTCCGGGATGTACTATACTGTCCAGAGTGTACTATACTGTCCAGGGTGTACTATACTGTCCAGAGTGTACAATACTGTCCAGAGTGTACTATACTGTCCAGGGTGATTCAATACTGTCCAGAGTGTACTATACTGTCCAGGGTGTACTATACTGTCCAGAGTGTACTATACTGTCCAGGGTGATTCAATACTGTCCAGAGTGTACTATACTGTCAAGGTGCTATACTGTCCAGGGTGATCCAATACTGTCCAGAGTGTACTATATTACATGTAAGTTTTACTTTAGTTTGATTGTTCCATTTTGTGATTTTTTCCACTAATGCCATGTATCATATCTGTTTGCATCATGTCATGTACATGCACCATATCTGTTTACATCATGCCATGTACATGCACCATATCTGTTTACATCATGCCATGTACATGCACCATATCTGTTTACATCATGCCATGTACATGTATCATATCTGTTTACATCATGCCATGTACATGCACCATATCTGTTTACATCATGCCATGTACATGCACCATATCTGTTTACATCATGCCATATATCATATCTGTTTACATCACATTAATGCACGACACACTAAAACATCAGAATGACTACAACAGAGAATATTTTATTCTAAAGAATAAGAACTTATATGAAAGAGGTTTTCGCAAAGAGTGAAATATAGTCACGATATCATCTGTATGACATTGAAATAACGGGTTTGATAGGACAGTTTTCATTTAGATACACTGTAGCAATTGAAATGAAACTAATTACCTTGTTAGGTGATATGGCCTTGCTTAATGGATTGCTATCTGTCAATTTGATCGCTATTAGTATACTATATACTATTAACTTTCTTAATTAGATATATCTCATTGAAAGTGTACACAGAACACTCAGCACTACTCATGTCAATCTTTATGAGGTCAATCAAATGTCGATAACATATGTTCAGTTTTTGAATTGCACGCAATATCGTAAAAACCACCAAACAATTGTCTGTCTGTCTGTCTGTCTGTCTGTCTGTGTGTGTGTATGTATGTATGTATGTATGTATGTATGTATGTATGTATGTATGTATGTATGTATGTGGCAAGAAATGCATAAGGAACGACTGAGGCAGTCCGAATAATTAAATGTAATCCGACGTTTCGAATAAATTTTTTTTTTCAAGGTATAAGGCAAGACATAGTTGATATATATATATATATATATATATATATATATATATATATATATATATATATATATATATATATATATATATATATATGTTGAGGGTAGAAGAAAATCAAGTCGGGTTTTTTGTCTCTACAAGCCTGTTTCGTGAGTAAATCACTCGTCAGGAGATGTTGATATATATGTATGTATGTATGTATGTATGTATGTATGTATTTATAATGTATGTATGTATGTATGTGTATCCGTTCCTCGATGTGTACGTCCGTATGTATTACCTAAGCTCAGAAAATGAACTTCATCCATTATTTCATCCAAACACTTTCCCCTTCACGAAAATTAATAGATCAGAATTGGCAAAGAATAGAATGGTATAGGTAATATATGACAAAACACAAAGTTGTCCTTTATCTTTTCATATCACATGTGCTAATATGATAGTGTTGTCGCCTATAGTTATTGTCTGATAGTAGTCCCTATGTTGATATGGGCCAATTTGAGAGTATTGTCGCATATCATTATTGCCTAGTTTTAAGCCCCATGTTGATTGTGACAATTTGGACGAATTAAGAATGTGTTAGATGATTGTTAATTATAACTCCCTTAGGTAGCCTGATGCTGATTACCTGTTTCTATTCAAATTGAAGTTAGGGAGACTTTTACTACGAAGCCAAAAGCCCAGGGATATCATTTTACCGTATCAACGTAAGCTGTGTGTTGTCATTTGTTTTTGAATCTTCATTTGCGTTGAACGAAATATTCTGCTAGGCATTTTCTCAAATTATTTGGTACGTGAAATTTAAGGGGGAAAATATTGTGATCCTCTTAAGAAAATTTAAGTGGATGGTTAAGTCAGTTTGAGAGAAAAAGTCTCCATTCTCCCTTTGCGATCAGACAGTCATGTCATGCGGATTGAAATTGTCCTGACATCAACTGATGCTTGCTAATCTTCGGTGGATAAAACAAATCGAACAAACACCGAATAATCAATCAAGTTGTTGTATGAAATTCAACGTACGTGTGTGGATCTTCTGAATGTAGCTAGCAAACTATGGATGTCCTCGGGAACATTGTGAGATTTTTGCTGGGATTGGCAGTTTTGACACTGAATTTCACTATGGAAGGTACGTACAACATATACAACTCTTATGTCTGTGTCGAAAACAAGGTATGGCGTGTAAACCCAGATTGACGCCAGTTCTCACGTGTGATGAAGACTAAAACGAATACCCTGGATTGCGAGTTTCTATCTTAAAATTTGTTTGCTTAAAATAGCGTTGTAAAATTAACTTAGGCGTTCTTACAGCATGTTTTCACTCTTTGCAGTCGCTCGTGACATTTTTCAATGCATACTTGAATTTGATGACTTTTTTTTCTTTTCATGTTTATTAGAGTGTGTATAATTACCAATCAACCAAACTCAAAGTAAAGCTGAGCTCGCATTTTAAACTGCAAATATAATTTTCCTACAGCAATATTAGAACTCCCTACCTACAATTTAAAATAGTTTAAAATGAAAATTGCGCCAGAGAGGAAATTGTGCTCGCTCCCGAGTACATTTAGGCGTCATTATAAATGGAGTTTGACATTTGTGTTCAATTTACATTACATGTAAAACCAGCATAATTGACGATTTTAACCAATACCATGTGCAGTTGTGCTTGATTTTTATTTGCAAGGAAATCATTCTTTTCATAGTTGATGATGTTGATAGTAACTATAACATATCGTAGATCAACAAATTCCTGCTACAAAAACTAAATATGTTTACAATAATGCCATGACATTTTATCACGTTTGCCTTTCATGGGACTAATTAATACGTACTTCTACAAACAGGATCTGAGGGACTCCACTATTTCGTCCGTTTATGGACTGGACTGAACTGAACTGAACTCCTCATTTGAAATTTAAAAAAAATTATAATTCAAAACGTAAGGTCTTTAAAGTTAGGGGTCTTACTGGAGACATTTCTGGTTACATCGTGATATCATCATGAATAAGGAATATCTTCTAAATTGTAATAACGTTGTAATCAGGGACATCAAGTAATTACACTCACTGTAGGGTAGCGTCTCTGCCAGTGAGTTTTAGACTTTCATGATCTTCCAGCATTTAGGAAGCCTTCGGTAATTACATGGTGGGGGTGGGGGTACTTTTTTACAAATCGGTCGTCGGGGAGGGTCATATTTTAGAAAATGGAAATTAGGGGAGAGTCACATTTTACTTTGACTCATTGTTAACGTTAATCTAACTTTGCATTATTTGTGATTTTGGCATGATCCCACCTGTTGCCATCGGTTCCAAATCCTACATATCAAATCCCACAACTGCCATCATTGTAAAGTAATATCATAACATATCAGTGAAATGCACTGAATTAAGTGTTAGTTGTGGTGTGACGAAAGGAGTGGCTATCAAAGTAGTAAAGGGGAACAGCTTGGCGAGATATTGGGGATAATGTGGTGGTGTGGACCTCGGTCTTGAAGTTGTCAGTTGTGCGCTCATCTAGTCTTGGGAATTCTGGCCTTCAGCTCAACCAAATAGATCCAAACGCAGGCACTGATTTCACGCACACACAAACACACTCTGGTGGTAATAGTGGGAAACAACAAATACCTTTAAAAACTGTCAATGTGATGGGATCTTACTAAAGAATATATCCCTTCTCTAGTAGGATTCGAACCCAGGAATCCTGTCTACTGATCTTGAGCCCTAACAACTACATCACAGGGAGGCGTTGTTAACAGAAAGTTGAACAGGGGAGGGTCATATTTGAGAGAAACGAAATTGAGCGATGGTCACTTTTTAGCACAACAGACTAAGGGGAGGGTCACATTTTATGCCACAGACCGGGCTTGATTTCCCCCAGCCACCCCCTTGTAATTACGGAAGGTTCCCTTACACTTCATATGTTTACAGGGTGGTTGTATCTATATAACTAAGACACTGTTATCACACACGTGTACATCAGTCTACCACCCACAACAACATTAATTTAGTTTGTGTCCAACAACAGATAGGACTTGTAATTTCCTACATCAAATTTTCTATGGCTTCTCCTGACGCGGCTGTTACTATAGTTACAAAGAAACTAATACAACGTAGTTCATATTTGATACCGTCCACGGGATATTATGAATAAAATATTAACGAAATTCATATTGTATCGTGTACGATTTATTTTCGTAAACCTTGGCATTGGTCCGTCGATAATACATTATTATTAAAAGATATGTCTAACAATTTGAAAAAACGTACATATTTTGAATACTTGCCCTGAAATCTAGTTTTGAATTGAATTGAATTGAATTGAATTGTATTGAAATTTATTCCACCAGAAAAGATAAATATATAGATATACTTTGAAAGCAACGGGCAGAACATTTCTGGTGAGGGCCATGGAAATAGTTCGTAGGAACTAATCAATGTGCATGGACCGTACATGCAGATAATAAATACAAATTTGGGCTGGTACGAGTTTCACAATAACAACGTTAACAAAAACATAATTCTTAGTAAATAAAGAGATATGTTGGTGGCAAAAGTAAATGGAAGCTCATTAAAGTTTATTACCATTAATACAGCCTTTACATGTGTAATATGTAGATTTAATGATTTATAATTAATTAGACATCACTTTGATATAGATTAGCCAATCACTGGTTGAAGTTGAACTTTGGGATATGCAGTTTCGATACAAGGGTGGCATACTTTGCTGTTTTAGGTCACTTGTATGCATAGCATGCACTGTCTTTCACGGATGAACGGGTAAGCCTGATGAAGTAGTGTACGGTCAAAACACATTGACATTGGCTTTGATGGAAAAGCTGCATTAATACACATATTAAAGTTAAATATATTGAGATGATATCCCCTTTTAGGCTAACGTGGCAGTTTACTACATGCAATGAATGAATGCATAGTGCACGTGACTCAGACTTTATATAACGTGGTATTTTATACATGCAATAACTGAATACATAGACATTACAGGCTTATAACGTGGTAGTTTATACATGCAATAACTGAATACATAGACATTACAGGCTTATAACGTGGTAGTTTATACATACAATAACTGAATACATAGACATTACAGGCTTATAACGTGGTAGTTTATACATGCAATAACTGAATACATAGACATTACAGGCTTATAACGTGGTAGTTTATACATACAATAACTGAATACATAGACATTACAGGCTTATAACGTGGTAGTTTATACATACAATAACTGAATACATAGACATTACAGGCTTATAACGTGGTAGTTTATACATGCAATAACTGAATACATAGACATTACAGGCTTATAACGTGGTAGTTTATACATACAATAACTGAATACATAGACATTACAGGCTTATAACGTGGTAGTTTATACATACAATAACTGAATACATAGACATTACAGGCTTATAACGTGGTAGTTTATACATGCAATAACTGAATACATAGACATTACAGGCTTATAACGTGGTAGTTTATACATACAATAACTGAATACATAGACATTACAGGCTTATAACGTGGTAGTTTATACATACAATAACTGAATACATAGACATTACAGGCTTATAACGTGGTAGTTTATACATGCAATAACTGAATACATAGACATTACAGGCTTATAACGTGGTAGTTTATACATACAATAACTGAATACATAGACATTACAGGCTTATAACGTGGTAGTTTATACATGCAATAACTGAATACATAGACATTACAGGCTTATAACGTGGTAGTTTATACATGCAATAACTGAATACATAGACATTACAGGCTTATAACGTGGTAGTTTATACATGCAATAACTGAATACATAGACATTACAGGCTTATGACGTGGTAGTTTATACATGCAATAACTGAATACATAGACATTACAGGCTTATGACGTGGTAGTTTATACATGCAATAACTGAATACATAGACATTACAGGCTTATAACGTGGTAGTTTATACATGCAATAACTGAATACATAGCGACCACAGGATTAAACAGCCGACCTAGCATTACATGAATAGATCCATTGAATAAACTATAAACAAGCCTGACTAAAAACCTTGAGATAAATAAAACAAAGGGTCAAATCGTAGAAACGTACTGAATAGTCCACCACTGTATTATAAGTAAAGGTGAACTCTGCAGTCAATCAATAATGCATTCATGAAATGTATATTAAAGGGTGAAAACGTATTTTCAAGTGGAAATAATTTGTTTATCGTTCAATTAAACGCCTTGAGAAATTTAGATTTAATTTTGTGAACATTTTAATTTCGAATAGACAGACCTGACCATATCTCTCTTAGCTACTTAGTAATTCTTATAGTACCGATTTACAATGACGTAAACAACAAATTGTTAAAAGATTAACCCGTTGGTTATCTTCAGAACAGTTCTCTAGATACACATGCCAATTGAAAGACATCAGTCACGACAAATGAGCGTGACAGGTATTCAATGACTCATTTTGTAACCTCTAGAGATCCAATTCTTTGTAGATAAAACCACCATTGTATGTTTTATCTCTAGATTTAAACCTGCACTACATACAATCGTCAATGACTAATAAAACTACACTCTATCGGTTAATTAGGGGTCACTTTTATCCGTACGTAGTTGTAATGATATATGTCTAAATCTTGACTGAAAGCTTGGTCTTGAATCCAATCCTTGTTAGTTTGACTTGCCTCCATGACTATATATAGAAGTGCTCATTATGTATTCAATATGGAGGCACAGGCTACTAGGTCGTAATCGTCCAGTCACAGAGATCACCATGCATGAATTATTTCACATCATGTCTTGTGAATAATTACGTTGTGTGCAATTCAATGGGGTCCACATTGTTTTAGGGTTAGTACCGTAAAGTACAAAGTCTACCGTGTTATGTCTGCAGCTACACACGTACGAGTTTCACGTGTTATGTCTGCAGCTACACGTACGAGTTTCACGTGTTATGTCTGCAGCTACACGTACAAGTTTCACGTGTTATGTCTGCAGCTACACGTACGAGTTTCACTGTAGATGATTCAATACACCTTTAGGTGTACAATATTGAGAAATAAAAGATTTTATCTAATAAAACACAGGTGAGGCGAAAGAAACTGGGTGTGCAAAAAAGATGTTTGTACACGATTCTGTGTCAGAGAATGTTTTGTATTGGTCAGGGGGAGGGCAAAAAGGCCATTATTTCAGGAGGGAACTTGTATTTCAGCCGAGAGGGTAAGTGGAGAAAGGAAACGTATCGGTAATGCAGACAGTGTGTGGGCGGTATTAAATTCAAAGTGGATTTTAAGTATAAAAATAATGTAATATCCAGGGTGATTCGTTGGACAGATGTTTTTAAGGTTTTCGATTAAATGAATGATAAATGTAAATATCGAGAAGATGAAGCAGCACAATAGTGGAGAGAGGACAGTAGGGATTATGCCGAAATGGACAGAAGGGGGAATGGGGTATAGACACAAACATTCTTGTGTAGTGGACATGTGGGTCCAGGCATGTCATGAAATATTGTAGAGCGGGGGGGGGGGGCATATATGAACAGCTTTCACCATAAATCGTCAATATAGCTAATCATTGTGTCAACATAGTTCATTAACTGATTTTTGGGTTGTTAAGATGAATTCGGGACAACTGAGTTGTTGGCTGCACCCATACTCCCTCCGAAATACGCCTAAAATCCAAAAGTTGGCATTAAAACTATACTACGCTAAAACACATTCAATATTTTCCACGTTATTTTACGATTGTGTAGTATTTCCCTACCAATTAAAGACATTTAATCAAATATTAATTTATCCTATCATACTCTTAATAGTACCTACTCTTTACATTCCAAAGACTGGTTTCAATGTGCTTAACCAAGTACAGTGATAACTGAACAAATAAAGCATACACATAGTTCGTGATCTCGCCATGAATGAGTGCGCGCATATGACCTACTTGAATGGTAGTTGAAGAGCCAGCATTAGCCAAGCGACTGTTGCTAAGAGACTCTTGTGAACAGTTTTCAGATGTGATGTGACTCAAGTATTGTACAACACAATCTTTATAAGGGAGATAGAAGTATATCGTTAGCTTGGAAACGAAAACCGTCAACTGTACAGGGACATGATTTCAAGTGATATAGACACAAAATTAAAAGTAGGTTAAAGCTGAAGCATTATTTCATATTTTCGCCAAGGTATTTTATATATATATATATATATATATATATATATATATATATATATATATATATATATATATATATATATATATATATATATATATATATATATATATATATATATATATATATATATATATATATATATATAACTTGCTTTGGTGAGTATCAATCTGCTAAGACAGTGCTCTATACCGCAGTGGCAGAGCGTAATAGTTTTGGTAGTACTGGAACTCTTTCTCACGCATAGTGCGATCATCAGACAATTCGATATATATATATATATATATATATATATATATATATATATATATATATATATATATATATATATATATATATATATATATATATATATATATGTGTGTGGACACAATCCACATAATTCCCTTGTTTACTCCAGTTTCCCTATATTGAGCCAATATTGAAATTACCAATGCTGTAGTCTAAAATATGCAAAGCTAGAAGAAGAAAAAAGACTCGCGATTTTCAATGAACTTTCTATTAGAAAGAAGCATTGAGGCTTTACGCAGTTTTACCTTTAGGGCATTGACGAGTAATGTTATACAGCCGTACAACACATTTCACGGCTAGATATCTTTTAATAATCTGTCATGCCCTTTTATCACCGACGGTTCGTATATGTATTAAATTCAAGACTTTTGACGGATGAATGAAGATGGCGTAAACATGATACAAGAGTAGTGACGGCCAGTTTGATACAGTGTCTATATTATCAAATGCTGGAAATAGGGATTTAGAGGTTTTGGTAATGCAATGGGTTGTTTACAGGTTGGTTACCTCTAAGACTACAGCGGTAGGGTTGTTTACAAGTTGGTTACTTATAAGACTACAGCGGTAGGGTTGTTTACAGGTTGGTTACCTCTAAGACTACAGCGGTAGGGTTGTGTATAGGTTGGTTACCTATAAGACTACAGCGGTAGGGTTGTTTACAGGTTGGTTACCTATAAGACTACAACGCAGTATATTCAAAAAGACGTTCAAAGCTACAAAGGATATCAAATATTTACATTATAACCATACTCGCCTACTTAAACATAAATCTTTCATGCGAAGCGGCGAGTTAAAGCTGCTCAGCAAATGTTTTTATCTCCCTGTTACTGTATCATCGGGGAGAAGATGTCAAATCTATCTCTAAACATTGCAATGAAATCATCACTATAATTCCATAGACAACCTTTGAACATTAATTAGAATGATATATATCAAATTGACTTTGTGTAGTTTATCATGGCTGACACTAGTTAAGGTGAAAATTACTTTTTGTTAGTGGACACTAATATGGAAAGGCTGTTTTCTTTGTTGTTTCCATCTCCCAAATATCTCAAAGGCTTCTCTCTCTACATCACCCTTTCGCTTGGTTTTCACTATAAACATGTACCACTTGCAGGATGAGAGTGGTAAGAAAGATAGACGTAAAAGTGGATAATTGAGATGGTTGCTAGGAAACCGATGTTAGCTGCAGATGCTACCCTTTGATTCTTAAGCAAACATTGTTAACAATGCACCCAATTTACGTCATGGGTAGATTTTGTTATACATTGTCTCCATTACTCTTAATATGGCTGACATAGTTTATCCACTATGCATGTACACTGTTAACAAGTTAATTGGTAGATTGTATTAGAGTTTTAATAGTGTGTGTACATTGATGGAGCTCTGTAAGAACCATATTGAAACCTTATCAATCAACTATCTAAATCCACTAATCCTACAGGTGAATAAAGCTTAATTTTATTTATTTATCTTGGATTATTTAACGAAGATATAAACATCTCTTTGAAGAACGAAGTTAAGTGCCAGTTTCACTGTCTAGTGTTTTAGCTACGTTATTACATTATTATATGGAACGACGTTTCGGTTTACAAAGTACAAATATCATCTCTACCCTATCCAGCACTAAACATTTTGCTGACACAAAAATACACATTAACAATTTATATAATGTCTTGTAACATTGTGGTAAGACATTGCAACTGTACCATAGAATGTTGTAACGTCACAGGCGAACACTGTAACGTCACAGGCGAACACTGTAACGTCACAGGCGAACGCTGTAACCTCACAGTCGATCACTGTAACCTCACAGTCAAATACTGTAATTTCACAGTCGAATGATGTTAACTCGCAGTCAAACGCTGAAACGGTGTGACCTCACAGTCATATGCGTTTACCTCACAATCGAACGCTGTAACCTTACAGTCGACTGCAGCAACCTCACAGTCAAACGTTGTAACCTCAGTCAAATGCTGTAACCTCAGTCATATGCTGTTACCCCACAGTCGAAAGCGGTT
This sequence comes from Glandiceps talaboti, assembly GCF_964340395.1. NCBI lineage: Eukaryota > Metazoa > Hemichordata > Enteropneusta > Spengelidae > Glandiceps > Glandiceps talaboti. Next base: position 384,295 of record NC_135562.1, on the reverse strand, counting down.
ACCTAACATTCGAACACTGTTACCTCACAAACGAAAGCCGTTACCTCACAGTCGAAAGCGGTTACCTAACATTCGAACACTGTTACCTCACAAACGAAAGCCGTTACCTCACAATCGAAAGCGGTTACCTAACATTCGAACACTGTTACCTCACAAACGAAAGCCGTTACCTCACAGTCGAAAGCGGTTACCTCACAGTCGAGCACTGTTACCTCACAGTCGAAAGTCGTTACCTCACAGTCGAAAGCGGTTACCTCACTGTCGAACACTGTTACCTCACAGTGAAATATAGTGTTAGTTGATATGTCACACAAAGTATAAAACTGCTGACAATAGGATATGTGATTATGTAACGAGCAGTTACTCTCAAAACAACTTTTATTTTTTTTAAATATTTTGAGATTTGGTATTTGTTAAATAAATCGACATCATATCAATTGTACGTATACAAACTACAATGACTGTGTTACTATGACAACGAACGTGAATAAATTTTTACTTGTAAAGATAGAGTTCGTAAAAGACCAATTAGATTTCAAACACCTAGCTGTTTGTGTAGACGTATTGAAAGCTTACATTCATGAAAAGTAAATCATCTTAAAATTTCAACTATTTTAACCTTCTCTATTAATAATTGTGGCTAATTAAACTATAACTTTCTTGTGAGCAATCGCGACTTGAAGATTAGATGGTATCCGGATAATGCAAATCGCATAATTACTATTTTATAGTTACCATGGTGATATGTAAATCTCAGCCTTTGGCTGTAATGTAAGATCAATTTGTTGTAAGGTATAAGGCCATGGTACGATAAATAAGTCGAGATTCTTGCAGGCAGAATGTGCTTCAATAAACAAAGACAGCAGAGCTACAATAGGAAATAGTTTTTTTATTGACATCGTCAACTTTTCGTTTCAGAACTGTCATAAAAATACGATTTATCGAAATAGAAAATAGATTTCGAAGGAAAGTAAGTTAGGTATATCCCTAAAAAAATAATTCAACAGTGTGGCACAAATGTTATTTGGAAAAATCTTGTGCGCTCTCTCTTCCAGAACAAGTTGGTTGAAACAGTTGACTACGACGAAAACTAATAGAGGGGACGTTAAAATGGACATTTGCGACAAAACATTCATTCTCGTTGTTCTCAGAGTGGTTAGAGTTTTACTGCAAACTGCGTGTATAGTTAATGACGCATGCACTCAATCTTGGTTTAAGAAAAGTCTAAAAATGTAACAATATACATGAATGTCATAGAAAGAGTAAATGTCCTTTTTCTGTTCACCCCAAATCAAAATAATGTAAATAAAGTGGGTGTGCACGTGCACTGTTGAATGTTTTATAACGTTAGGCGAATTAGTCAAGTTTTCGAATACCTATGCATAATTACGCCAATGACTGTGTGTGTGCATTTTTGAAAACACTGATTGTAATGACAATTCCTTGTGTGTTCTGTCATCGTTCACTTGACCCTCTAACCCAGGGTAATGACATTTTGTAATCATGTGTCGACCTACAAGAATATATAGTTATCGGCTTCAAAGTGGAACCGCAGTACTAGTGTCGGAATAAATCAGTAGCGTCCGATGAATGAGATACAAATGAACGGCGGGAAGTAACAACTAGGGATCTGACATTATTCAGCCTCGTTGCCCCCATGACGTATAAAATCCCCTTATCTGATAAACACGCACTCGTATACATTTTTTATATCAACGCCATTGATGTTTTTTTTAACCTTTGACATATCAAGTTTCCAGGAAATGATGTGATTTATATCTACTCCTTTAAGTAATGGAATTATTAACATATATATCAGCTATGGAAAACTATGACCAAGTGATGTTACAATGTCAATGTCAATTTGAGTCTACATATCTGTCACTGGCACATCACATAATGACAAATGTCTTCACCAGGACACCTCAAGTAAAGTAATGTTGGCAATGCCAATGGCAATCTGACTCTACAGTTTGGCCCCAGAACGACAAAACGCTCAAAAACAAAACCAAAAGCCTCAACAAAAAAACTAACGCTACAATAACTGCAGGTAGATGTGTAGTTTCTCAATCAGATTAAACTTTAGCACGGTATTACGTATGTCATTGCTCAGAGAAACGACTTTAGCACGGTATTACACTAGTAGAAAAAATAGTACAGTTTACGACATTTTCCGTACTATAGTTCAGATTGAGTTCAATTCTGTACTTTTATGCTGATGAGGTGGACGTTTCTGTACTTTCCCATTAGCGCCTGTCTAATCGGATTATACTCGATCTGAAAAATAGTTCAGATTGCGAGTCGGAAGTGATTTGAATACATTTGCATTTAGTTCAGAATATATTCATGAGTTCACCCCCATAACTGGGCAGTAAACAAATGAATATTCAAATCTATCTCGCCTGCATGTGATTCAAGGCGTGTACACTAATTGTTTGACCCACAGAAAACTAACAGTAACACTATTTAGTTAGTTAGTTGTCTGTGTTTGACCCCATGAAGGCGGAGGGGGAGGGTGCAAAAGAAAAGGGTTACACACATGTACAGTGTATGATATGATGAGAGCTACATTTAATGTACATGTACATACGAACTGACATGTATACGTACATGTACAACTACGCTAGCATGTAAACGTTAGCAAAAACTCTTACTACTACCTCAGACCACTAAAATACTAGAGTGGTCTGAGCTACTACTACTTGCAAAAAGTATTTACAAGCATTTCCATGTAGGTCAATGAAATATCACCTATGTGGGTTATACTTCAATAGTCGGTCAAACAGCGTAAAGCCTAAAGGTCTACATTCTACAATGACAGACATGATTGTTCAACTCGGTGCGATCTAAGATGAATTCACGGTGTATATTTGGTTACGTCGCCTTTGAATTGATGATGACGACTCGTCCGACCTAGACTGTTCTGGTCCAGTTTCAAGTGAAAGTCAGAATTATCACGGTGCCATTGATTATACTAACTGTGATGAAACTCGCCCACTCTAGTCTCTATGACTTCATTAGCCCCAAAATGCAAGAACTTAATAATGGTATTGTAAATCGAAGTTCATGCATGCTCTGACTGTCGCCTGTTTTTTGTTTTCTTACATTTTATACAATTTTGAATTGTTAGCTTTGTATTTCCTGCATCAATGTTGAAAACTGGTCTTTTTACTGTGCGTCTTCAATGCGCAGGTAAAATAGTGTGTTAATCTAGCATCGTGAGTACGCGCTCGCTTATGGTTTCGCATACCTTGGACTGCCTGTCATTCAGTATTGTTTTAGCCTATTTATTTCTAAAGAAAAATGGTCTGTAAAGGGACTGCTTTAGTTGTCACAGTGCCTTTGTGGATTTATAAATCGATTTATGACAAGTGAGTCTACCTATTTTTTTTCCGACCCACTCAGTCAAGGAGTGCGATACACCAATCACCGTGTATTTAGCTTTGTATACAGTGTATGGATAATAGCAAGTTTCGGGACTGAAAAATCATAAATTGTTTGTTAGACTTATTTTTTATTCAATGTAATCTGGGTTGATTGGGAATTTTCAGATATCAGGATTTAAACCTCGGATTTCAACTCAGAAAGGCTATATTTTTTGCCTCAGTCTGAATTATATTAGTAGAACTCTCACCAACGTTCCCAATGTGAAGTGATCTGAAAGTGGGTGAGAGGTCCTCACGTTGGATTGCAGCACTGCATGTTCTTGCCGAGAAGATAAAGAGGTGTAGTAATTATGGTTTAAAACTGACTTTTACAAACGCCAGTCGTGTAGGGTCTATGATGTTTTATGTTGTGGATGAATGCGGCACTTTGATCTGAACCTCAGACCACTATAATAGGAACAGACTAGAATCGCTTTTTGTTTTAGGTGTGAATGGGGCTCTAAACCCATCTTCTCTGTCGTGCATGGTTACCCTTCAAACCTGCTTCAAGCCGAACGTTGTGCAAAACGATACTTCGTGTCTTTACGGTTTTTTTTTGCAATTGTGTTTTAGTGGCCTGAGTCTGAACAAGTGTTCATACAGTACAGCAAAGTCCCACCAACAAAATCCATAGCAATAGATGCAGGAAAACCTCAGTATGGGCGACGGTGAAATCATGGTGTTAATTCTAAAACTTTTGAAAGCAAGAACATATGTTTGTGCAACTTTTGTATTAAAAGCATACCATTCCAATTCAAGGACAACGATTTTGTTCAGAAATGGTGGTAGGACTATAATCCTTCCTACCTCCTTCCTTCCTACCTCCATAGTTCAAAACCGCTGATCGTAACTGCATGGTACAGCGCATCTACATTTATTTCTGAGTTCCGGAGGGCATTATTTGATAAGTACCCCATTCGTCCCTGTATTACTATTAGATCTTGTATAGTCATAACATTACAAAGATATGTGATTGTTGTGATCATTTCATTTGCTCATTATGTATTCAAGTGTAGTCAAATTTTCTTAGGTGTATGAGCAACTTTACTTCACCAATAAATTCTACTTTCTCACGAGTATTGTAAAATAACATGGCTATAATATGATACTACACAGCACGTTTTAGACGTATTTGCATATCAATGTCATCTTCAAATTTTCTTGAAGAATTCTTCATCTAGATACTCTAACATACCTGCACACCAAATGTCAGCCCATTCAATCGATTAGTTTTGCGGCTGTCATTCATTTTTACTTTGAATTCTTTTATTTACAAAACAAATGACAGTTTTTGACCCCAAAAATGACCAAAAACAGAAAATTGAAAATATCTTGCTGTCATAAACAAATATGAATAGACTTCTCGATAAAATTCCATTTACTCATTGGGAACATCGAACGTACAATGTCAAAAAGTCGCACTGGCGCAAAGTATCATGGGAAAACTTTCTTTGGCACACCTCACTTAGGAAATATAGCCGCAACAAAAAGTTAATACTGGGATCATGTCTTTTTAAATTTAGCCTTTACCTTATAGAATAGAAGTATCAAAAGTGTATGCACTAACAAGTATCTGTGGTTTGTGCAAACATGCCAAATCGCTGATGATTGTTAAACAACAAAACTTTGCATACCATTGTCATTAATAATTCTACGTTTTACTTCTGAATCAGTTCTAAACACTTACGATTGAAATGATCGTCAACGATACGCTGATTTGTAGTTGAGGGTAATTAAAAATATTTTACAATGACGATTTCGACCATTAGCCGATGGAGGTGACCCCAACCAAACCTGTCACAAGATGTAAACTTGCACACTTTTTTTGTGTCAATATGTCTGTTCTGGTCAGTCTGTTTTGGGAATTTATGGTACACTCACTGTCGCAGTTTTCAGCCAGGGTCACGTTATTCGACGATTACTATTTGGATAAACACTGCAAAAAAGTAACACCCGTCATTGTTGCTTAGACATTTTCCTAGGGTCTTTTTCAACATGATTTATAGTAAGAAGTAACTTTGTTGATGGTGTAGTCACTGAATTTATAACCCTACATCGATGACTTAGTAATTGAACACGCAAATGAATTATCATGAACACTGTTCTACAACCGATCCGACCCTGGGATTCGATCACAATTCATGGCGTCGCTTGCCAGTCTATGTCTATGTCTTGGTCACGCAAACGTGAACACTCTGATATCTGAAACACTTCTTTGCTCCAGATACGCACCTTTTTTTCATGGAAAATGTCATATAGTTTGAAGTAAGCTGGGAGAAAATATTAATGAGATATTTGTAGATTTAAATAAGAGTGAAATGATAGTCAAGTGATTTTGAACCATCTCCGTGTATTTTGCTTTAGCGAAAACACTGACAACTACTAGTATGTGATCGCCCGGTCGTCAAATTGCAAAGAACAATGAAGAACAGCTGAACACCTTCCTGTGGTCATCTGTTCCTTTCCGTACCGACTCTCAATTGTTTTGCTGCGTTTACTTGTATATCTTTAATAACAATAGTTTTTTAACTAACACCAATGTTCTTCCACTTTCTTTGCTTTCAATATCAGTCACTTACTGTTGTAGCCAGTCAAAGACAGCCATCCTCAACTGGAAACACACCATGACAACAAAGATATACCAGAAAGTCATGACGTTTTGAATCATATCATTCGGCCTCCAACCCTGTTTTTGACAATTAAAAAATGCTCTACTACCCATCACAGCCAGTATCAATCAGACTTTTTCCATATATTATATTCCACCCTAACTTAACCCATATGACCGCCCCATTTATAACTCGTATGTCCGGACATGAACATGATTGGCTTTTCGCTGACCAAGGGGTATGAGACCATATGTGGAAGTGGGGGATAAGCTTATCAAATATGACCGTAGTTCCATGTAAATTAAAACTTATAGTTATGCTTATAGTCGTTACGTTTTCAGTTTATTGTGGTACCCGCTTGATGCTTTCTCTGAAGATGCCGACGGGATCAGTCTAAAATTCAGTTCTGGTGTATAAACTACAATGTATCACACATATCATGACTCTCACTATCCAATCCATCGGCTATACACTGGAGAACACAAGGACTATACTGACTGTTTTCTATCCAGCACGAAATAAATTGAGAATACGTGGAACTTATATGTACATGAACAGTAGCTCCGACAACTCTGACAAGTCTCTATATACCCCACCAGGCCTCTTTGCTGGAGTTCGCGGAGCGTGTGTTGTCAGTGCTAATCTCGTCTAGTTCCTATCACCGTGTTCCTAAACAGTATCGTTACCATTTACACCTCCACTCACTAAACTTGGTTTAGTCATAGAAAATAGAGAGGACCCTCTCTATTGTCTATGGTTTAGTTAGATACCAATTGGCATCTGGACTAGAGCTAATCACGAGTCCATCACAACGTGCATGCATCATTTTCTGATGTCCGCATTTTGGACATTGAAGTAAATGATTTTACATTTCTGAGTCTCATTCTGTATTTTTCCACTGTTCTATATGTGGTAGCTACTACTTTTGGCACAATTAAAAAAAAAAAGATGTTACGAAGACGAAAAAAAATATAATCGAGATGCACGATAAACATTTTTGGAAAAAAAAGTCACATAAATGACTGCAGTATCCATATTTTTAATTGGCATGATTGAAGACTTTAAAAAATGAATGATGATAAAAGTGAGATTTTGCCTCAGTGATGGTTTTTCTATACAAGCGATAACATCACGATACCGGGTACTTCACAAACATTATCTCACTGACTTCAAAACCATAGTGACTAAATCGTTTCGTACAATTAGACGGCATGATGTTTTTTACGTCTCGCACAAGCATATACAATGGTACACTTTACCAAATTGTAATAGACCATGTAAATATTACATTGACCGATGCAGATCTTGCTCGCGCAGGTTGGGTAGATTTATATGCTACGTTATGCCTTAGGCCTAAAAAATAACTGTTTGGTTTCTGTTACCCGACCCACCTAGTTTTTCACTGCCGACCCTTAACTTTTTTTTACGTGTTCTTGAAAAACTAACAAAATCGCAACAATTGTGAAGTCTCACGAGACATAGTGGATGCAGAAACTGACATCAACTTAAAAAGACAATATAAAACTGTTCCTCCAATCTGTAATGGTTGTACATCTAATGGAAAGAAGCCAATAACACAGAGATCATTTGGAAAAAATGGAAAACCAGAATTAGACACTCGCACATTAATAAAAATAAATCTACCTACCCCACCTATTTATTTATTTTGCCTAATCGGAACAACACAATTTTTTTAATAGGCCTATTTCCTAACTCAAGCTTAAATTATTGGACCCTTGTGAACCAAAAATGTGCGAAAATACAACGCCAAAATAGTAACGCTTTGCACGGTTTTCACACTGAGCAATACGATTAGATCATAGACAGTGAAGTTCTCCAGTGTCTCTGGTTAGACCGACAACAATGAAACCGTTAGCGGGATCTCAGAGTCATACTCATTCACATACAATTTTTTATGGCTGTTCACGTTGGTTAGCAACATCTCTGTCTTTGAGTTTGAATGAAATCGCAGCCATTCCCTACAGGAAACTGTTCTATGGAATTACATGCCAGGAGCGCTTTCAATATCATAGAATGTTTTGTTGATCTTTTTTTTTCTTTTTTTCTTTTCTTTTTTTTTTTTTTTTTTTTGGGGGGGGGGGGGGGGTCGACAACTTTTACCAAGACAACCATTATATTAATCATTATAGTAACTACCTAGCATGGCTAATAGCCATACTGAGGTAGAACTGTAGATTGCTAAAATGTTATGGGTTGCTGGTTGTACACAACCTCAGCATATGCCACTTGACTTTCAGGCATTAATAGGTGGCAGAAATAGTCCGCACCAGGGCCGCTCTGTAGTCCGCATAAAAGGGTGACTAAGCCCAGACAATATTGTCCAGACCAGATTTGGAGGTGTGAACGCATTTAAAGCTGACTCGGTTCTAAATCTTGGTGCATATTCATGAGGTCGACACCTAGAAAATGAACCATGTGTACATTTCTTTTGTCTTTTGTTAGTTAATTTATGCGGGTAAACTGTGTCTTCACTAACATTTTCCACTAAAAGTTTCAAAATTGTCTTGTTTTTTGAAGGACTACTATAATAATATTTCACCGCCCTTGCTTTATTGTCATATCAGGAAAGTCAAGAACTTGACAAAAGCTATTCAAAACAAAGTAATCAAAGTTGCAAAACCAAAATGGTGCCGTGGAGAGTTGTGTCTGGTCATGTTCTGATCATGGAAGTATAACCCACGGTCTGATCTAGTAGCAGTATATCAACGACGAATCTACATTACAAACAAACAAACAAACAAACAACACACACACACACACACACACGGTGATATTAAAAAGCACGCAACACAAAGGTTGGTTCACATCCCTCGCATCAGTACCGGTACCCATTCTACTGAGTTATAAATATAAATCACATTCTCAGATACAACATTGAACTTGTATGATACAAAAATCTTCAGAATGTGCGGGCCATATTTTCACTACCGGCATTGGCAGTCACCATCACTGCCTTTAAAAAAATTAATACAGATAAATGGAAGCAAAAACAATCCTCTTGACGGTAGTTTAGTAGTCAGTTATGAATTATGTAACGTTAAATAACGCTATTCAAATATTTCCCTCTATGCCTCCCATATACCGATAGTAAATCTTCAAACATCCATACAGACATGCGGACTTTGCTCCCTACTAGATACATCCATGTTTTACGTTACTTTCGTATTGCAAATTTAGCTGATGATGTCATGTCAAAGCCACGTGGTCTAAAAACCTGAATCTCCGTACATACATTTCGATATGAAATTATTTATCTGGTTAGACCGACAACAATGTTTAGAATTTTGGTCGGTCAATATAGTTTCAATGACCAAGTGTGACCCCCACTGATGTCTAAAGTACTAATATCAGTACCTGACCGGCCATGGCCATGGCCTTGTTTTTGTTTTTGATTTTCTTCAATATTCAAATCTACGTAATGTCTGGTTTGTTAGGCCATAAATTCCAAGCATATTTACCATGATATCACAAATATAGACCAGTTACAGAAAGTAATGTGTCAGCAAAATACTGTAATATCGACACTGTTTCACGGATTTTAGGGACGCTGGTGCTTGGATTATTTTACGGTTGACATTACCTAGCCAGTAATATAAGGAGTAGTACATGGGTATTTTATCCCTGGACTCTGTTTATATCGAAATGGAATAAGCTGAAACAGTTCTTCTTTGAGCAGGAAATATGTTGTGATTATGGATATTATATATATACATGTATATAATTGCCAACACATCGGCAACGAGAGTAATGACATTGACTATACGTAATATGTAAAGATGTAGTGTAAAATTGGAATACGGTCGTCAGGAACTAGATTAGGGTAGGGGGAGGCTCAGGAGAAAAATTGTTGTCACGGGAAAAAAACGAATTGGGACGTGCGTGAAAATTCGGATTGTCTGAAAGGGGCCCGGAGTCACGTACAAATATTTTGCTCATGAGTTGAACCAAATTTAACTCCAGGAGCAGACGTTTAACAAGCGTATTTTTAAAAGGGTGACTGGCAGAGAATGTGTGTCTCTTGAAGGGTAGACAATATACTCGCGATAGACTATGGGTTTCAGGCCACTGTGTCAGACGTGGTCTTGGAGGAGTCAGTACAATTCCTCCAAGAGTGGTAAGAGGCCAAGCCTGAAATAGACGGGTTTGCAAGTAGAAGTTTACATGCCTTGTCTGTGGTTTACATTGTGCACGCAAAACATCTCACAAAACCGGCCATAACTAAAGCGGCATATCAGTAAATATGAAAAACGTGATCTTGGTAATTTGGATACCAGTTCTGAAAATATTCTCTGGGAAAATAGGTTAAAATGAACATCGAGATAGCTGCCTATTTCCCATTGTTTATAAATCGTCAAGAGGTTAAGCTATCCACTCAGATGAACCACTCTTTGTCACTTTATAATCTGGCATTATACATGGGATAATTTCCAAAATGTACATGTTTTATCGTTTCATTTTGGACTTTATAGAAGTTGATGACTAAAATTACCTTACCCTCGATGAAAGTTATGAATGCGACTAGGTTTTACCATAGACAGGGTGGAGGGTCTATGGTTTTACCTACTAGAATTAGTTGCGACAAGATTGTAAATGCACATGGGCGAGTTTTGCCAGATTGCTTTATTTCAAGTGATTTGAAAATTGTGAATGGCGGACTTGGCCGTGGTCCATCGAATTGTCGAGTACTACCGTGGTGGCACTAGTCGTTCCTCACTGAAACGGCAAGTGCCACCTTCCGGCGATATTTATTGTCTTTGAACCTTTCTCAACAAATAAATCACACATAACTCCCCAAACGCTTCCATTCTAGAAATCCGGTGCCGACCCTAAACCTTTTTAATAAAGATGAAAAATCAGTAAAATCGAGAAAATTGTGAGTGAAGTCTTGCCAGAAATGGTCATCAACTTAAAAAAGACAATAAAAAAAACGCGGTTCTTCCAATCTGGAATGCAGAGCAGATGTCTTTGAAATAGAATTATTTAGTTTGGTTTAAAATTTAGTGGAAGTGGGCACAAAACTTGATTTGGTTCTGACTGTTCTGAATTTAGGGACACGAAATCGTCTCCCTGATGGCAGGAGTTCAAAGTGTTGGGACATAATGTGGCCTTTGTCATTTACCATTTTCCCAGCTTTGTTTTGTACACGAGATGTAAACATTTCATTCAAATTAGTCTACTTTTCACTCAATACTTTACTAAACACATTTACAATTTTGTTCAAGACACTCTTGTAGCTAGTCCCTAGACTACCAAACCAGCACAAAAAAGAAAATGTTAAACCGACTCAAAACTCCGATAGAATGTCTGTAATACCTTGGCATTTACAAAATTTTAGGCCCCTCAATTGTTGTAGACAGTAAACTCTAGATTGACATTTCTTGTTAATGAAATCTGTGTTGGCCTTAACATTTGATTTATTATCCAAGACTGTTCCTATATATATATATATATATATATATATATATATATATATATATATATATATATATATATATATATATATATATATATATATATATATATATATATATATATATATTTATATTTAGTCACCTGTTCAACTTTAACATTGTCAATAAAAAGGTCGGGCACTACTTTAGGGTTCTTCCTAAAGTCGACCTTTCGTCCAAGTAGTTTTCATCGAAATAAGTACGGTCAGAATTTGACAGGTCAACTAATGCAGAGTTATCAGAATATTTGATAAGTGGATTTGTATCGGTACCTGATGAGCAGTCATTTGTGTAAAGTGTAAATAGTTTGTGTGAGAGTATCGTGCTCTGTGAGGCACCCCTAAATGTTGAATGGAAGGCTGAACTTAATTTTTGGTAGCGAACAAACTGGGAAAGGTTGACAAGAAAATCCATTATCCAGAGGATGAGTTTGGGGTTAACGTTTAAATAACTAAGTTTATGAGCCATCATGTTTGGTTGACTTCTGTTAACGACTGATGAAAAATCAATAACCAATAGTCTTACAAATGAACTTGGTTTTTCAAGATGTGTATACGCATCGTGAAGTAATGTGAGAGTTGCATTATCAGTACCTCTATTACTTTAATATGTAAATTGGTATGGGTCAAGGTGTGAATGTTTTTGTGGGTTTTGACAAAGTAAAATACGCTCGAAGCATTTCATCACAATGGAAGTCAGTGCTACAGGACGATGCCTTGGAAGTTTTTAGGGACCGGACAGATGGTAGATGTTTTCCAAATGGTTGATATCGTATGATCATTGTACGACCAATTGAACAATCTACTGGAAACACTAGCTAACTGCGATGCATAGACATTCAGTAACCTACCACATATGTTATCAGGACCCATAGCTTTCCTTATATTTAGTTTCTTAAAAATAGACAACTCGTTTATCACTGATTTCAAATTAACTCTTCTTTTCTTCTTATTTACTCTCAAGATCTAACCCGATGTTATCTATTTCCTTTCCAAAATCGTGAATATCAAAGCGACAGTACATTACAACTTCGCCTCGCCACCACCCTGTGTTGCTTGGCAAGGTGGTAAATAAAACAAGTTTGCCTTTGGGATTATATTAACTGGGATTGTCGACACTGAATAATCCGGTCAATCATTGCACTGCGCTCATTGTATGTCACGGCGTACAAGTATAAACGACGTTCATACTTCCATGACCATAGTTTCTGCGACCTGTCATTTGTTTGACCATAGACACTCCACCTTTGTGGAGGGTCCATGGTTTGATGGGATGCGTTAATTCTGGCAAACTTGTTTGGCAAATCGATCTGACGCAATATAGCTTGTGACCGTGGCATGCATAGCTTGGGTCAAAATCTATAACACCATTAAAGTATAAATAATGTTTAAACTTCCACGATAACACATACCTTTGAGAAATTATACTGACAGTATAATTACTCCAAGCACAGACTATTCTCGTGTCAAACCCCGACACGAACTTGTTTTTCCTTGAAGAGTATATCTCGTGAGACCTATGGAAATTATCAAAATCTATATTGTAGTTGAAAAGAGCAAGAATGAAAAGAGGGGAAATTTAAGGGACATCATTTCTATATACACGTGTATTGTGCAAAGAACCCGATATCTTTGACCGCGTTGCCGTCAACCGAGCAATGGTAATATATATATATATATATATATATATATATATATATATATATATATATATATATATATATATATATATATATATATATATATATATATATATATATATATATATATATATATATAAGAGGTAAGTCATAAACTGAAGGAAAAGTGCTCAATACTGAGAAGTAGAGCTGTATTTACACAAAGTACACAAGTTATGGTACGGAGGCCGTTACGATCTTCAGACGACTAAATAACGGAAATTCAAGTGATAGAATTCGAACTCACAGAAGAACTGGTACCCGGATGTGATGCGCGTTGTTGAGTGACATGGTGGAATGATAGAATGTATTTGTTTTCGTGGACGATTTAGTGGACGATCTAGTGGAATTAGTCTCTAAAAAAACATGAATCATGGTCTGAGTACTTCACAAATGTATTCAATGCTCAAGTCCAAAGTGATGAAAGTTTCTCGATTTCCATGATCTTATCAGATCCACCTTGATAGACATAAATTCAGGCATTAATGGTGAGATTAATATCCGACTGTAGTCTTTTGGACAAGGTAATTACTTTGATAGTCTAGTTCCTATACTGTATCATTACCATTTATACCTCCACTCACAGTATAGTCAGAGTCGTTACTCTAGAAGTCTTGAAATGCATGAGATGCAATTTAAAATTCATTTAAAGCCACCCACACAGTCATTAACATCATGTCTTTGTTAATAAATCACAAAACTCTAACCAATAACACAGTCCCTCATAAAGTTAGTGTTTATTGGGACAGTAATGTTCAAATGTGGTATATTTGTCAGCTCATGATGCTACTTATATACTGTTTACATCACCAAAACATTTAGGTTTCACTGATTGGGTGAACAACTTTTTGTGCTATTTGAGGGGCTTTTGGCTAGACGTGGTTTAGTTAGAAACCATATTGGCATCCAGACTATTACTTTGAAGGAGATCATTGAAGAACAATAAAAATAAAACTCAAGGTGTGGATATGGGATCAGTGTGGCATTCTACATAGACATTCTCCAACAATTCTTGTAGACATGTTATGTAACCATTTTTTCTTCACGAAAGGCATGTTCTCACAGGAATCAATGGGGTAGGGGTTTCTAACATTGTCTTTTGAAAGTAAATTACATGTATGTCAAAACTAAAATTATTGTATTTACTAAGAGATGAAATTCTTAAGAAAATTGAAAAGTGGTTATTGGTGGTCATAAACTCGACGTTGTTCGCTTTTTATGAATATCTAGGCGTGATTATGTCAAGCAGTGGTCTATGGTATTTAGCGCTTGCAGCTCAAGCGAGTAAAGCAATGATTGCGGTCATGAGTCAACTTGCAAAACTTGGGGACCTCCTAGTCAAAACTAAATTTAAAAGTTTTTGACTGTAAACTATTACCGATATTAAATTATACAGTGGAGATTTTGGGTTTTAATAGGTCTACTGAAACTGAACGTGTTCAAAGAAAATTTCAGTGTTATATTTTGAGTCGTATATAAACATATATGTAGTCTTTGAGTATGGGAGCTACAAAAATGCTTGACAAGTGTTCATTACGGGAAGTAGGCTGAAATGTTTTGGGATTGCTGAACGAGAGCTGCAAAACTTTAACCTCAGACCACTTCTCCTCAGCCCTGGTTCAAGTTCTTAGGTCATAGTGGTGTAAACTACATCTCAGACCACAATGTAGTGACCTGAGACTACATGTACATGTAGGCCCTACCTACTGGTATATTATGTAACTGCACTTGACGCCAGTGTGATTTCTAACTAAACTGTGTTATTGAAAGAACCGATGTGACGTCATCTGTTTTCTTTGTACCTGACACAATCCCAGCTGCTGTATTTTGGGCATGTTCAAGAGGGACAATGTTTTTAGCTGGCAGCCCATACAGAAGGGCCATTCAGTAGTCAGGTATCGATGATATAAGTGCATGACCAAGGTTCTGACAAACTCCGTTTGTAAGATACTGGCGTATGCGACCATAGACAGTGGAGGGGCCCCCTCCACTGTCAATGATGCGACCTATTGTTCGGGGGTGAAAAAGAACTGATCTACTGCTTCTTGAGGTTATAACGGTCATCAATTGTTACACAAATGGTACATGCTGAATCCACTAACTGCACAGAAGACCGATCCCATGTTGATGTGGTTCATGAGACGAGGAAGCCTGTTGAACTGAGACGTGATAAGGAGGACCTCGGTTTTGCCATCATTAAACTAGCTTATTTTGGGTCGTTTAATATCATGTGCAACAGTTTCCATCTTAGTTACTGTAGTTGACGTATGTGATTGGGGGAAATATATTGGTAAATCTGGTTGTCGTCTGCATGTTGTTGCATATTGAGATTTTGATGTCGGATTAGCTTTCCAAGTGGTGATGTGTATAGACAGCATACGCGTGTTAAGAGTGGACCAAGCACAGGGTTTTGTGACACTCCACACTGCAAATGTTTGGTTTCTGATATGCCTTGTACAGAAATGGACTGTTGTATATCTTTGAGGTATAAAGACTCTAGTCGAATGCCTGTAATACCGAGCTCGGAATAAACTTGAAATTATGCTGGAGTCAGAATTTACGGGGGGGGGCATGAACAAAATTGAGGTTCAAAGGGAGGGGGCATGACAATTGTGATGGTCTGAAAGGGCCCCCGAATATTCTGCTCATGATTTGAACCAAAATTAAACCTCAGGAGCAGTTGTTTACCAAGTAAATTTACATTTGTATAAGTGTATGCCTCTCTCTCTCTCTCTCTCTCTCTCTCTCTCTCTCTCTCTCTCTCTCTCTCTCTCTCTCTCTCTCTCTCTCTCTCTCTCTCTCTCTCTCTCTCTCTCTCTCTCTCTCTCGTCGCCGTATGTCTCCTTCTCTCTTGCTCTATCTCTCTGTGTGGAGACTTTGTTGAACATTCAAACCACAGGAGCAATCGTTTACCTTGTACTTTGCAAAATTGTTCACTTCATTTACCTACCACACATTTAATTATTAGGCAGCCAATGGCCAAACGAATGTGTGTGTCTGCCAAATATCTATGTATTAGTTAAAGCGTAGGTAATACAGTTGTAAAATAATTTAATGAGAGTACAATTTGGGTATTGAAGACAATTTTCAAGTACTTTATGGCTTCCAATAATGTGTATGGTTTGAAATATTATGCCGCTAAATGGCCTCCTACATGTCCTTATTTTTCAAACAATTGCCTACTGTGGGAGGGGGACACACCCTCCCCACTAGTTATCGAAGGGGGGTGCCGTTTCTGTCAAGACATAGGATTCAAAAAGAAAACTCTGCTGGTTAAGTTTTTCCAAGTACAGGTTACAGCCCAATGAGCCCACATCCATTTGTAAAGAAATCTCTATGTCTGATATGTATGGACACTGAAGTTGATTTCCACTGTTAGCTTACAGTGTGTCATAAAGTGTACCATACTGTACTTCTCTGACGTGTATGGGGAGGGGGTAATGTATAATTGCATATTAAAATATGTGCAGCCGGGGGGGGGGGGGTATGGACGTCGCCATCTTTCAAGCGCTAAATTACCTGTTAATCGAGATTTGTTTCAAAACATTAGCATGGTTGATAATATATGTGAAAGGGGTAAACTAAGAATGGTTTCTGGGATCGCCTAAGTCAACACGACATATATTGTGGATGGTCTGAGATATTCGATTACGATTCACATCGTCCGATTTCCAATCGTCCCAATATCCATATTAACATTCTTTATCGTTTCAAAATCACAAAAATGCATATGTCGTGGTGGGGTGAGTACCGACTCTAGTTTGGTCTCCGCTCTCTCTCTCTCTCTCTCTCTCTCTCTCTCTCTCTCTCTCTCTCTCTCTCTCTCTCTCTCTCTCTCTCTCTCTCTCTCTCTCTCTCTCTCTCTCTCTCTCTCTCTCTCCCGTCTCCCCCTCTCTCTCGTCTCCGTATCGAAACTTATTCAGTCATAAAATCATCAGGTTTCTGACAATTTCCAATACCTGTTACAAGAAAGACTGCAGTACAAGAATATTTGGTTAGCTACATGTATTACATCTGATGCCTTATACGTGACACGCACGATAATTGTCCAGTTTGCATCAGAGGGTGTGCCTCGCCTTCTGTACATGTGCCGTACGTCTGGCTTGTCTGTCAGTGTCACATTTTGCTTCCCCTCTTCAGTTTTCTCAGATGTTTTAAGAATTTAAACATAGTCAGTGTCTGATCGACAAAAATTCTTTCCACTGAAGTTTAGAAAACATTTAGTGCAACTCTACGTAAACGTCATGTTGATGCATCATACATCATCATGAGACGTCACATTGACCTCACACTTCGCTTCGCGCTTCCTTCAACGTCCGGTCGTTATGAAACTAGTTCGAAGGCTTTCGCTAGCGATAGCGTGGCCAGTCTTGTTTTACTGCGTAATCGTCTAATGTTTTCCAAATAATTATGAATTAATTTATCTTTTTGTTTACACTTTGGGTATTTTACTTGCTATTAGAACTCCCGGGCAACTCATATTTAATTTTCCAACCTTAGAATTTGTTCAATGATCGTCAGGTTTGAGTACTTTCCTAAGCCGGTCCCACAACTGTTATACTTATAAGTTATAGCTGGGCGTTGTGACCGGTAACCGGCTATTATCTACATCACTGCCTACTAGGTACGTCAAAAACACACCGTTCGCACATGTGAGCCTGATTTTAGGCAAAATATCGGGCTATTAGAGTGCATACAGGCCCTTTTGTTCGCTTGTATTGTTTGCATTTGGTATTTGGCATTTCGCACGTTGTTTATTTGCACCATTCACAGTGTCTTATCATGCTTTGTGTAACTTGTAAGCCTAATCGACAACTGGGCCAACGGTTTTCACTAGACAAATTTGAAACAAATTTTGCGTCAGTTTGATGGTAAACCTGCGATATTGACTACCAAACTTAGTTAACCCCAGTTATTTTTACTCATGTTGCATCACCATATATTTAGAAAGAGTATATATGAAATATGAGAGCCATGTGAAACTTCTTCAGTGCAAAATGGGATGAAGATATGAGGGCAAAGTCAGTGCTCCTTATAGTCTCGCTGCCAGACTCGAGACTATCGTCCCTAATCTGTTTACCGAGCGGCGCAGCCGCGAGAAGAGCGGGACCAGTCCCCCTCTATTCTCGCGGCTGCGCCGCTCGGTAAACAGATTAGGGACGATAGTCTCGAGTCTGGCAGCGAGACTATGCTCCTTACAGCAGTTTGTTTTTCCCGCATATGCATACATTACCCATAATCCTTTTAAGTATTCTGCAGATATCTGGATATCTGTGCAATGTGCACTCATGACTCATGAAAATCTGGAATGCACTGATCGAAGCCAATTGTACAGTTATACTATAAAAACAGGAGTTATGAGTATACCACATTGAAATAAAACAAGAGAATAAGAGATGAGGGCCCTCAGAATCGTCACGTAGAGTGATATAACAGTTACATGGATGCCGGGCATGTACCCATAGGTACGGGCCCGGGGGGGGGGGGGGTTCTGCATGCCGAACGTCATT
Source organism: Glandiceps talaboti (assembly GCF_964340395.1). NCBI lineage: Eukaryota > Metazoa > Hemichordata > Enteropneusta > Spengelidae > Glandiceps > Glandiceps talaboti. The sequence continues at coordinate 365,602 of NC_135562.1, read as the reverse complement.
AAGTATTTCCTTTACTTTGGTGCTCATGATCGTAATTTGGATGATGCCCAAGATATGTGAGGCGTGAATACCTGTTGTTCTTCTAAAGGCTTGTTTATTACTGTGAAGATCACACCCTAACACTTAATTGTTCTATAAACGACACATGGACAAGAATACTATTCCCATAGAGGTTAGTCTAGTTAATTCCTGATGGACCGTATTTCGTTCAGCGTTACGTTGTACATAACACGGTCAGTCAGAAACTATAGACGACATGGACGACATGGATGCCATATAATATTCCCAATAGTCACTCAATTTTACTTAGCTAGAAATATTGTCCACAGACTCAAATCTGTCAGCACGTCTCTACTGTGAGTTTGTTGACGCTATTGGCCGGTCAGGTTTGTTAAGAAGCTCCATACACTAGCAATATTTGTGGCCCAATTTTAAACTATTATTGGGAACGATTGTCATGTCATCTAAATCTGTATTACTATGCATCAAACGCGTAGAAATGTGAAACACGTTTAGTGGTGGCGGTATGTAGTGCACAATGAAAAGGCGTACTACGAACATTTATTTCAAAATGAGCCCTGTGATATTACAATCTACGTACGTCCTAACCATGTAGTTCATATCATAAGCCTGCTTATATACATACATATGTATCGAATACACTAGCTACACGTATAGCGTTTATGTACGTATTGATTGCAAGCACGGTAGATTTGAATATTCATTTGTTTACTGCCCAGTTATGGGGGTGAACTCATGAATATATTCTGAACTAAATGCAAATGTATTCAAATCACTTCCGACTCGCAATCTGAACTATTTTTCAGATCGAGTATAATCCGATTAGACAGGCGCTAATGGGAAAGTACAGAAACGTCCACCTCATCAGCATAAAAGTACAGAATTGAACTCAATCTGAACTATAGTACGGAAAATGTCGTAAACTGTACTATTTTTTCTACTAGTGTTATTACGTGTGTCATTGCTCAGTGAAACGACTTTAGCACGGTATTACGTGTCATTGCTCAGTGAAACGACTTTAGCACGGTATTACGTATGTCATTGCTCAGTGAAATTGGTATAATATATTCTAGGACACCACATTTCTAAATAACAATTCTTTCAACCATTTCCCCGAGCAGAGCGTGATTTAGTCATTTGTATGAATATCAAATCTTTCAAACTAGTAGTTTAGTAGCTAATTAGCATTCTTGTGATATGTTTCACACCTGCTTTACTTTGACACAGTTAGATGTTGTACACATTCAGAAAAAACTCAAACCTGCAACAAGAGTTTAGACTGTATATATCACCGACACGTGTATTTTATCTTTGATATCACAATATGGCAACACTTCTGATGTTGTACTCGATTCATTTTCAAAATTAATGGAAACAAAATACGAGTAGGTCTATATAACACAGTGTTAACACTAAAAGTCCTTGAAGTTTAAAAAAATCTGGGTTATATAATTTTATCAATTCCATCACATTGTGTCACATAATGTCGTGTTGAATTCTGTGATACTTCAACTTTAGTAACTACAAGGGGTGGGGGAGGGGTGGGGGGGGCACTCATTACAACTCCATTCTCGGGGGATGGGTCATGGCATTTGAGAAAACAGGACTGATTACAGGAGGGTAGCATTTTACTTCGACTCATTTTGATACCTAACCTTGCATTATTTGCATCAGTTACGGCTAGGGTTAGGTACTGTAATATTATAAAATATCAATACACTTGCTGCTGATAACAATGCAATGAATCAATTCTTAGTTTTGAAGTGACGTGAGAGAGGAGTGGGTACCACATGAGTAAAACAGGAAAAAGTTGGTAAAATATTGGATATAATGTTGTGTAGATAGTGGACTCACTTAAATAACAAAATGTGATTTTTCTATTTATTATTAAGTAGAACCAAGATTTAAATGTTTTATATTTTACTCACTGTGAAATTGTTGTTTAAAATGAATCCGTCCTGATGTTTAACTGTCCAAGGAAAATAACAGAACACTATGACTAATGTGGTCACCATGACAACTCAAGTGGTGGTGGCAATGCAAATGACAATCTGAAATCCACCTCCATATTTAAATTGAAACTTTATACATGTAACTTTGAGTATTGTTAAACTTGTTTCAACGTTATATAGACGATCTTTCTGAATAATAGAGCAAGTCCAAATCTGAGAAAACCTATACCCACTCTGTTTCAACTGTATACAGTATACAGAAAATCTTTCTGAAGAATAAAGCAAGTCCAAATCTGGTAAAACCTATATCCACTCTGTTTCAACTGTATACAGACAATCTTTCTGAAGAATAAAGCAAGTCCAAATATGGTATATACGTTATACAGATAATCTTTTTTAGGGGTTAAAACATAGAAAATTGTTAAACTATAACATTACAAAATCACGATCTACGGTAATATTTAGGTGAATAGCTAACAAGTAAATTGGACATTGTTTGTTTTTAATCACTACAGAAACATATGATTTATACTTTGATGATTGAATATATGTAGTTATGTCACATGACCCTCGGTGTGGCGTATTAGTTGTTTTTCCCATTCTAATAGAATGATATTCACAATGTTTCGCCTTTTGTACAAATTCTCAATACAACTGCGTTTGTTCAGGGGTTCTACACCATGGTCATGTAACGACAATAGTTTCTAAGTTAGAGTTCCCGAATCAGATAAAGTAATTACATACAGAAAATAAATAGTGTATAGATATTAATATGCCTTACATGGTTTAATGTTTGTACATGTCATAGTCTCGTCACCAAGTATAATAATAAAGGAGAAAAATACTTTGTTGTCTGCCGAAGTTTGGAGTGAATGATATGATATTAAAATGTACAGAGAGAACCGAATTTTTTTTTTGCAAACTGATAATGTGATTGTATGATTTTATATGAAACATTCCCTATAAAAGGTAGAATAAATTTATGACATGCACCTAACAGTAAAACGAGTACAATATAAGACATATCTTTCCTAAAAATCTTGCGTGATTTATCTGGTTTAAAAGAAATGAACAGACGATATGCAATGAAAGCAATAACAAATATAAAAGACTACCTTGTTAAACGTTATATATGATTCACTATATTCACCTATGGTATTTGAAACACGAGATATGGTGACAAGTAAGAAGAAAGAAAACCTCAAGTGAAAACAGTATCCTACCTGTGAATCATTTAATAAACGTGCCGTCCTCATTACAACATCACGACGAACATTGCCGAGAGGTTTACGAGTATTTGGGAATTGTTTGTCGTTTATCGTTCACTGTATCGCATCGTTTCTTGAATACATATCAACGATTGTTAGTTGATAACACGCTCAATGCAAGGAGACTGAAGATTGCTAATTGATAACACTCTCAATACAAGGCAACTAACGATTGCTAATTGATAACGCTCTCAAGGCAAGGAAACTAACTATTACTAGTTGATAACACTCTCAATGCAAGGAAACTAACTATTGCTAATTGATAAAGCTCTCTATGCAAGGAAACTAACTATTACTAGTTGATAACACTCTCAATACAAGGAAACTAACTATTACTAGTTGATAACACTCTCAATACAAGGAAACTAACTATTACTAGTTGATAACACTCTCAATGCAAGGAAACTAACTATTACTAGTTGATAACACTCTCAATGCAAGGAAACTAACGGTTACTAGTTGATAACACTCTCAATATATATAAAGGTATTAACATTGTCTTTAAAGGTTATTGGGCCCATATATGAACATAGCTCTGTATTTGTGAATAGAAAAGAGATGGATATATGTGAATATAATGCTTACCAGAGTTAAACCGAATGCCTCCGGTAAGGGCAAACCATATGTTTTTGCTCCTAAACATTGTTGGAATGCACTATTATTTAGATATAGCCTAATTACGGAAAATAAATAATCTGTTCATTTGCCTGAATAGATAGACAACTTTATAGGAGTATTCTGCTTTTCCTTGACTGAGTCTTTTTATTTATTAGATGCTCATCAATTTTGTATTTGAATGAGTTCTTACCTAGGTAAGTAACTACCTGCAAATTATAACTATGAAAGGATGCACATGTTCAAAGTAGAATTACTACGTAGCAGTAATATCATTAACATATACACTGGACAAGTATTTCCAAGACGGCAAATACTAGCAAATATAGAGACACAGTTGCAAACTAAGTAATGTAACAATATTTGAATAAACTTTATCCTTATGTTCTTTTTCTTTCTGTCGACAGAGGCATTTACAAATGTTGCGGAAACACAAAGCAACCTTGCTGAGGAACTGTTGAACGGTTACAACAGAATGATTATACCAATAAATGATAGCACACAACCCATTAGAGTGAAAATGGGTCTAAGTTTCTACCAGGTAGTCGATGTGGTAAGTCATTTTGAGAGGTCATTTACAGGATAAATAATGATCTATATTAATCTTACTATTTGTACTTGAACAGGTCAAAGAAAAACAAATAATTTGATAGCATAGAATCAGGTAGTTCGATAGTATAGAATTAGATAGTTTGATAGTGTAGAATTAGATGGTTTGATAGTATAGAATTAGATGGTTTGATAGTGTAGAATTAGATATTTTGATAGTATAGAATTAGATATTTTGATAGTATAGAATTAGATAGTTTGATAGTGTAGAATTAGATAGTTTGATAGTATAGAATTAGATAGTTTATCATATTGAATAGAATGACTATAGACACAATAACGTATACTGACTGTTTTACTCAGACAAGTGGAAAATGATCAAATTTCAAGTTATAGCTTTGTGGACACACATTCATACCTTGCTATCGAAGCTAATCAGTGGACAAATAAAACATGTGTGTTGCCGCGTAAACAACTCAAAGACCAGCTCTAATATTCAACGTTGTTTCCTGCTCAGATCAGATCATCACCAGAATAACATTGGCACATGAAAATAACATAACCTACAATATATACCTGAAATAGATTGTTTATGCCATATCTTTATGTCAAATCATTAATCTAATGTGACGTGTGTAATGGATATATCTGACGTTGTTTTCTTTTTGCGAAAAATATAATTTTTTTTTTTTTAAATATCTATTTTAGGATGTCAAGAACGAGGCTGTTGTTACTCACGTGGCTCTACAAGAGGTGGGTTAAAAGTAGTATAGATATCATTACACTTGACACAACAGCTGTGTTTTTAGGCCGGCGCACGCGACGAGAGGAATCAGCCGAGCAACATTTCATTCATGGCAATTTCCTCTCGCCGATTCCTCTCGTGTACAGGCAACATTTAGTGATATTTTTGTTTTCTGTCTGTGGCCATGAGCCAAATATCTAGCATGTTTGACAATTTTAGTCATCCATGGCAAGATCCTCATCGAATGCGCCGAACATGAACCACTTTCTCCTAGCACGCGCACGCGTGGCGATAATATATATATATATATATATATATATATATATATATATATATATATATATATATATATATATATATATATATATATATATATATATATATGCATTGCGATGACTTCGTGATTAATATTTCCAGACGTTAATATATGATCGGATTTCTAAGTTTCACACATAATACCAAATGCTGGTATATATCGTGTTGCCCGGGGCAGTGTGATAACAATACTTTGTAAAGGTCAGCTATAATGCATGTATATGTCTCTAGGCGTGACCTCTAAGTAAATCCTACATTCAGAGATTGCGTGTTGATAGCTCAATTCATTCATCATACAGCACCCATTTCTCCTGAAAATGTTCTTATGTTATACGAATTCTTAATAGAAATGATGACGATTTTCATATATTCTACCAGACTGTACATTAATATGTATCAAGTGTTACATGTAGATTAGTCATTGTCACGTGTATGGTATCATTTAGGGTAGCGTCGTGTTGTCTACAACTGTAAATGTCGAGTTCTTTGACAGATAATTTTCAATCTTTAGTTTTCATCAAAGACACTTTGATTAAGACAAGGGCACAGACCAGTGTTTCAATAAGCAAACATCACCTTATCCGTGTATTTCAAAACCCTTTCCGTGATTGATTGATTGATTGATTGATTGATTGGAAACACGTCCAGTAAGTCAACTTTAGCAATACCTTATATGTATGGAACACTGCTGAAACACTGAAACATGACAATTTAATGATTAAAGTTCATGATAAACTGCAAACTACGTCTCGCACAAATCATTAAATTATGAACTTAACACCCTCCAAAAGAATCATCAACGCTCATGTCCCTATGGACTCCTAGACAGGTAATACAGAGGTACGTAGGACCTAATGATTAGGTAGGTCAGAATCTCCATATCACTCTCCTAGGCATAGTCCTGTCATGAAGACGACAGAGTATCTTCATCTTAACAACACAGATTAATAACTGCGAGGGGAGGAGGCAATTATTGGTTATAAGCTTAGCTCGATTCATATAAAGAATATAAGGGTTGTTGTTTTTTCGCTGATTGACAGTATAGTATTTTATTTTATCTTATATTTTAATTTATTTAATCGCTAATCTAATTATTTTTACAATGTATGGCAGATCCAGCTGATAAGGCGTTGTAGCTATATCATGATTTAATGGGTACAAAGGAAAGTACAATATGTTCTCGATATGTGTACTATTAACATTGCACCATGCAAAACAAACACAATTGCCGAGGGGAAATAAACCATTTTATCTACAAATGCAAGAATCGAGACAGTCGAATTGTCTGAACAACCCTAAATAATTGACGATGTTCCAAAGCAGCCATTATTTAAGCCGTTAGCCGTGAAAGCTACAGGTCAGCTTCTCAATACTACAGGCAACGGGCATCAGCTGGCTTACTTAAAGATAACGCTATGTTATATTTCGTTTAAATTATTCAGAGTACAAACGAAACAGGAGTTGACTGTGCTCTGAAACAAACAACCACCAGAAAGGAATTCTTTTCATCTATTTCTATGTGAAGCTTCGTTAATCTAGTGGGCGTGTATGCACAAACATAATATGCAAAAAATACTTTCATACCCAGTCTCATCACAAAGTGTATAATGGAAACCCCATGATCTGGCTATTGGTACTAACTAAACCTGGTTATCAACAGACATATCAATCATACTGACATTAAAGGGGGAACCTATAAGACTTTAAAATTGACCAAGTTGACTTTAAAACAACAGTTCTAGTGTACAAATTGAATGTTACCAATCATATCCAATTACTGTATGGAACTAAAACTTTATACTTTAAGAACGTTTCCACAGTTTCAGTCTGTGTTACTTTCGATGTCTAAAAATGTAAAGTTAACTACATAGATATGTTTAGGAGCGTGCGTACATCCTAAGGATGATTGCACTTATTATCTTCGCTTGATTAGGTTTGTGAACAGGGTGGAAAATGGACTTATTCTGAGAGACGTCAAGTATTGCTAGATTACATCTGTCAAAATGACAACTGGTCGTGGACATCTCAGACAAAAAACACGGGTGAAAGCATCATCACCGCCACCATCATCTTCAAAACTGCCCAGTTCATATTATGACTATTGACTGTATAGTACTTGTAAATCCCGTGAACTTAATGTCTGAACTAATTGAAAGTTAATGTCTGAACTAATTGTAAGTTAATGTGTGAACTAATTGTAAGTTAATGTCAGAACTTAATTGTAAGTTCATCGAAATCAAAAACCCTAATAATGATCAATCTTGTGGTGTTTATCTAAAGCAATTCATATTTATATCAAACTGTTTGTGTCACCACATTAGTCAAGTTATTTATTCATTTATCATATCCAGTGTAATTATCGCAGCACTGTTCTCCCAATGAACCCCGCTATAAGATAAAAAAAAAAACCTACCATGTCTTAACGTATAACAGCAGTTATATAGATTTACAGTTTGGTACATTTTAAATAAACATTCAGTTGACACTGTTAATCTATTAATATCATTCGATCTCTTCCCACAGTGTAAAAACTATATAAGTATTGACTAACAACGCCGTCATTTACTGTCCAACTCATCTCAGTTTATTAACCTTTGCATTAACTTAGACAAGGACACCTTTCCCTGTCTGTGGGCTTAGCGAAGACTGTTAATAGTGCTTAGGGCATAAAAGAATATCGAAGTCATGAGGTCTATAATACCCTGAGTATATAACAAATCATGTTATTGTTGTTCAGTAATGTTTTATTATTTAGATCTCGTGGCACAGTAAGTCGTTTAGTGGGATACGTTGTAAATAATTAAGTTTTGGCAATATAACCTACACACAATGAGGGTATCCTTATAAATAATGTATGAGCCCGTGGTTATTAAAATGATATTGGATTACACAACTCATTAACTTATCACAAATGCTATAGCTTCTTGTTAGGACAGTTGACCTCATCTTGTATAATACCGGTAAGCTGAAATGTTCATGGAGTGTATAGGTGATTTCACATAAAGTTCATTTTTACCTCAAAGTTTAACTTTTAAATAGGATAGACCCATATTGATCTTGTGTGTACGTATTTCATAATCCATACTAGTGATTGTGTATTTCATAATCCGTACTAGTGATTGTGTATTTCATAATCCGTACTAGTGATTGTGTATTCCATAATCTGTAGTATAGTGATTATTTATTTTATTATATGTACCAGTGCTTCAAATAAGACACAAGTTTCATATTTATAATATATATGATCGTTTTATCCTCCAGGAATGGATGGATTACCGCCTACGATGGGACCCAGCTAGTTTTAACGATACAAGGTTTTTACGAATTCCCGAGGAAGCCGTTTGGCTTCCTGATATTTATAATTTCAATGGGTAAGTATTAGTCATATCTTAATCTTTGCCGTAGTACGTTTATATTTGTGCATTGCTTCACCGTGGTATAATGTGAAAGGTTATACCTCAAAATCGCATTAAACTGTATCAGTTTCAAAACAAATATCTAAACACATACATAAGTATGTATGCTATATGGTAGCAATGATACTATTGGAGATATGACGTATGCACTGATAACCCATGGCCAAACAGTTTACAGACGTCGTCACGTCGTCACTAATTCATTGTGTGTATATTTTAGCTATCGAGAGACATGTTTCAAGGTTTATCTAGAAAAAAAACTTGCATCATATCTCTGTACACGTTCAAATCACCAGTGAAGGTTAAAGTTATCCAGTTCATACACCTTGGTGTGCCTTTGCGAGAATAACATGATCCAGAAAGACTTATAAGTGAGCAAGAATAGTCTTAGATAACACAATTATATAAATAATGCAGTGTTCAAAAACATCACACGAACAGAAAGTGTACATATTTGATACTTTATCTTACATACACTGTAAGTCATTTATGGTAACCTTTGCATTATTTACCTTTACAAGGTACTATTAATTTGGTTCTTATTCAAATAAAATTAGTACAAATTATTCGGCGCGACATCATTACAGTGTTTTCCGGTCTGCTTTGATAACCTAGCCGAATGCGTATCAATACGTATCAAAATATAAATGTGGAAAAGAGGTATACTTTATCGTCGTCTGTACCCTAGTGTAGATTTTATCGTGTTTTTTGCCAGTATATAATGCACACGTTCACATAACGTTTACTTCAGTAGAATCACTACATTTAGGATTAAGTGAAATGTCAAATGTCGGCTATTTTTTTCTAATGCTGATAACTATTATCCTATTCTGCAGAGTTAATGAAGAAATGACTCGATTTGTCGGCAATATTCTGTTGAAATATGATGGTACTATTTATATAGAAGAGGCCAGACTACTAAAAACAATGTGTCGTATGGACATGACGTATTTTCCATATGATATTCACTATTGTCACATCAAATTTGGGTCGTGGTCGTATACTGAAGATCTACTGACAATGGAGCTAGGAAATCCTGTTGATTTCCACGACTTTATGGAAAATGGAGAATGGGAACTCTTAGATATAGATTCCGGGGTTAGTCCTCATGCGGTAATAAACTACGATGGTGAATCATTCACTGATGTCATCTTTTCAGTTACATTTCGTCGAAAATCTTCGTTCTTCACAGTTAACTTTGTGGCACCATCTGTTATAGTATCTATCTTGTCATTATTGTCGTTTTGTCTGCCTCCCAACAACGGAGAAAAGGTTAACCTATGTGTAACTATAGTGTTGGGGTTAATAGTTTTCACGTTGGTACTAGTAAATGTTATTCCACAGACCGCACACTCCATCACCGCTCATTATCTCCTGTTCAGTGTTGTTGCAACTGCTCTGGCAGCCATGGCAAGTACGTTTACTGTCAACGTTTGCTACAAAGGTAGAACCATGGTTGACGATTCCGCTACCCGTCCTGTGCCTCCCTGGGCGAAGAAGATTTTCATAAATGGCTTAACTAAGTGTTTGTGTTTGGATAGTCCATCGACAGAAATACCACAAAAGAAGATATTTAAGAAAGAATTAGTGAATGGAGAGGAATTGACTAACCTGTCCGAGGGGCCTGATGCTAAAAAGAAAGGCAGCGTTACCCGTAGAATTAATTTCTTATCCGAGGTAAGAAATCAAAGTCAATTCAACCAATGTATTTCATAGATAAAATACATAGTACATTTTGAAAGCGATAATAACCATAAAAATCTAAATTTTTCATATCTCAAATACTTTTTGGAAGAGACAACCTTTTCAAAGCGTGTGGTACTTTGTTAACGAACTATAGGACACGTAATGTGAGGTTTAACAACTTAGCTTTAGGCTGAATACGGTCGTTTCTAGTTTAATGATATAAAATCTACTTCCAACGCCTCCTCTGACATTCTCGTTTTTTCTATCTCAATTATCTAGGGCCAAGGTCCAAGCATGTGTCGTAATAATTTATTGTCAGTTGTTACTACTAGATGTGTAATGGTGGAAAATGTCCTTTCAGGTTGACTTTTCTGACATGCATGTTTGTCCATCTTAGTTATCTAGGGCCAAGGTGCACGCCTTCTTATGCTGCAATAAGTTGTTGTTAGTTCTCGCTGCAAGAGTTAACCTAACTATTTTATCCTGCCCAGTTTCTCTGTCGAATATTACCAATGTTATAAAATCACCATGTTTGTGTAAAGGAGTGATTGCTAAAATGATTTTACCAAATTTACCTTTCCGAATCTGATTTTGTACTTACAGAAAAGAGTTACATTTGACGAAGAATGGTACCTACTTGCAAGCATCTTGGATCGAATTTTCCTGATTATTTTTTGTTTTGCATACATTGCCGGCATTGTGGCGTTCCTCAGTCAGCGTCCCCACTACCCTTCGAAGCAACCCGATATGCATTGAAGTACACACTGAAGGAGATATGAGAAATTAAATATAAACAATCCAGACTACTCGAGGGGGAGGGGATTCTTGAATTCACTGCTGGGGGGTTTTGAATTCGTTCTTTTTATTGGTTACTTAATATTGATGGATGCACATTATTAAGAGTGAAGAGATTTGTAATTTCAATTTGTAATTCTACATTTTGAAGTCGTTTTCCTTTAGATACACTTGTATTAGGCTCCTTATTTTACAGTGCACGATACACTTGTATTAGGCTCCTTATTTTACAGTGTACGGTACACTTGTATTAGGCTCCTTATTTTACAGTGCACGGTACACTTGTATTAGGCTCCTTATTTTACAGTGCACGGTACACTTGTATTAGGCTCCTTATTTTACAGTGCACGGTACACTTGTATTAGGCTCCTTATTTTACAGTGTACGGTACACTTGTATTAGGCTCCTTATTTTACAGTGTACGGTACACTTGTATTAGGCTCCTTATTTTACAGTGTACGGTACACTTGTATTAGGCTCCTTATTTTACAGTGTACGGTACACTTGTATTAGGCTCCTTATTTTACAGTGCACGGTACACTTGTATTAGGCTCCTTATTTTACAGTGCACGATACACTTGTATTAGGCTCCTTATTTTACAGTGTACGGTACACTTGTATTAGGCTCCATATTTTACAGTGCACGATACACTTGTATTAGGCTCCTTATTTTACAGTGTACGGTACACTTGTATTAGGCTCCTTATTTTACAGTGCACAGTACACTTGTATTAGGCTCCTTATTTTACAGTGTACAGTACACTTGTATTAGGCTCCTTATTTTACAGTGTACGGTACACTTGTATTAGGCTCCTTATTTTACAGTGTACGATACACTTGTATTAGGCTCCTTATTTTACAGTGTACGGTACACTTGTATTAGGCTCCTTATTTTACAGTGTACGGTACACTTGTATTAGGCTCCTTATTTTACAGTGCACGGTACACTTGTATTAGGCTCCTTATTTTACAGTGCACGGTACACTTGTATTAGGCTCCTTATTTCACAGTGCACGGTACACTTGTATTAGGCTCCTTATTTTACAGTGCACGGTACACTTGTATTAGGCTCCTTATTTTACAGTGTACGGTACACTTGTATTAGGCACCTTATTTTACAGTGCACGATACACTTTTATTTTACAGTGCACGGTACACTTGTATTAGGCTCCTTATTTTACAGTGTACGGTACACTTGTATTAGGCTCCTTAGTTTACAGTGCACGGTACACTTGTATTAGGCTCCTTATTTTACAGTGTACGGTACACTTGTATTAGGCTCCTTATTTTACAGTGCACGATACACTTTTATTTTACAGTGTACGGTACACTTGTATTAGGCTCCTTATTTTACAGTGCACGGTACACTTGTATTAGGCTCCTTATTTTACAGTGCACGGTACACTTGTATTAGGCTCCTTATTTTACAGTGCACGGTACACTTGTATTAGGCTCCTTATTTTACAGTGTACGGTACACTTGTATTAGGCTCCTTATTTTACAGTGCACGGTACACTTGTATTAGGCTCCTTAGTTTACAGTGGACGGTACACTTGTATTAGGCTCCTTATTTTACAGTGGACGGTACACTTGTATTAGGCTCCTTATTTTACAGTGCACGATACACTTTTATTTTACAGTGCACGGTACACTTGTATTAGGCTCCTTATTTTACAGTGTACGGTACACTTGTATTAGGCTCCTTATTTTACAGTGTACGGTACACTTGTATTAGGCTCCTTATTTTACAGTGTATGGTACACTTGTATTAGGCTCCTTATTTTACAGTGTACGGTACACTTGTATTAGGCTCCTTATTTTACAGTGTACGGTACACTTGTATTAGGCTCCTTATTTTACAGTGTACGGTACACTTGTATTAGGCTCCTTATTTTACAGTGTACGGTACACTTGTATTAGGCTCCTTATTTTACAGTGTACGGTACACTTGTATTAGGCTCCTTATTTTACAGTGCACGGTACACTTGTATTAGGCTCCTTATTTTACAGTGCACGGTACACTTGTATTAGGCTCCTTAGTTTACAGTGGACGGTACACTTGTATTAGGCTCCTTATTTTACAGTGCACGGTAAACTTTTATTTTACAGTGGACGGTACACTTGTATTAGGCTCCTTATTTTACAGTGCACAGAATGATAGAACTCCAGACGTCAAGATTTACAATAACATGAAATGTAAATCACGTGGATGACACTGGTCTCGCTTTTAATAAGACCGGTGTACTACCTAAACTACTGGATAACGAACACAAAGCAAACGTCAGCCAAATACGAGATCTAACGCCGCTGAATTACGTTTTCCTGGTAACTATATAGATTGGTCTTACTTTAAGACATTTCGTCAGTGTGTTGCCTACCAAAAACATTACGCAAAACACATCCACATCCACAGACAATATAATCAGTGGTCAAAAGGAAAGAGCGATGCTTTGCTCCAAGATTAAACGGCCATGGCAATCATTCATCAGAAGAAAAAGAATGCGAATTGAATCAGGGAGAGGATAGAATACAATATTGATCTTTGACTTTGACTACAATTGGATTTGTAGATAAGTAGATAGTAACCGTTCTAGGGTCTTCGTAAGCACAAAGTCCTCGCAACAAGTTCACGAACTTAGCATGTTGTTAGATATGTTTAAGTTATGACATTAACGTGTATCATTTCATATATGAAGTATGACACAAAGACACACAAAGACACACAAACACGCGCGCATGTACGAGCGCGCGCACATGCACCGTATATGGGCCACGGATTATAATATCGAGTCATTGTTTTTTAGAACAACAATTGGATGACAAATTTGAACTATGACCTCTGTGAACCAAGACAGTAAATATTAATGTATCTCATCAAGATATGCATGGAATGCTTTGAATGAAGAAATTGTAAGTATTTACACAAAAACTTATCGCTTCAAATTCAAGAGCTAATCCCAGATATTGTCATATCATAGCTTTACTATGTCATTAATGACGAAAGCCAGAACTATTATTGGCGTTTTCAGGGAATATGCTCTTAAGGGTTAACAACTTTAGATTTTGTAAAACTTTTAAAATTGACATGTGCCTTTTAAATTGTTATAGTATTATATTTGTCGTTTTTGTCATATATTGAAGTTGTTGATATTTATATAAAAAAATACAAGTAGAATATAATATTAGCTTGTTAATCGGACAAGAACGCAACAATAATGTAGGTTGTCAAGTTGTATTTCAGTTTTAGAAAATATATGTTGTCTGGTACTTATAAGGGCCAAATCAACTTTCTATAGTATTATCTGAATATGAGGTCATAAACTCCTGTATTGCAGGATTACTTGTTATCACGGTGCAACCTAATCTGCTTCTATAACTTTAATTCAGTTTTTCAGGCAATGCTTATATTTGTAGCCTCATTTATGATTCCTTCCATAACATAATCCATACGTCAAAGAAAGAACGTAGTCAAAAGGGGCTAATTATTTATTCACATACATAAAAAAATCGGTCGTAAATTTAGTCAAAATATTCTGAAGCTAGTTAGCAAATCTTGAACTGAAATGAAACTTACTGTGTAGCCGTCGCCTTGCGACACATTAGTGTCTATACGTCATCTGCCACCATTCTCGCATTCTGATTGGTTGAGTGCCCTTCAGACGTAGACATGCGGTCGTATTTTTCACCAATAACAGTATATTGTGCTTTTGTGTTACGAGGAAATCGTCAAAACTTCAACCATAGAACAGCAAAAACGTGGAGACGGCGGGCGCACGGTCGTCACGCAGTTGTACCCATGAATTCCTAAATTCGATAGAGATATCAAAATTATCGCCACATGTACAGAGGGTGCAATTTTTGCTTTTAAATTACTAGAACAACAAAGCATACTATAAACATTTATGCACTTTCAATGAAATATCGTATGCAACAAGGACACATGCATTTTAGGCACTCCGTTACTACTGGAGGAATGACCTCTCGAAGTAAGATATGTAACGTTTGGCAAGTAACATATACATATACATATTGATTGCGAGAAAGTGATGAGTGACTGGAGAGTGGGGAATTATTTACAAGTACAAATGTACAAACTACTTTGATTATATTGACGCGAAACAAATTAAAATATATCTATGGACTCTCATCCAATCAGAACGCGAGAATGGGGATATTCCGTGTATAACGAGAATAAATCTTTGCAATACAGAAAATTTATAAAGGATTCTCTTCTTAAATTGTAAATTGATTACACAATTCACATATAGATCATTTTGATAATTTGGATATAAATTGTATTAAGTTATTAGTTGTTGTTGTTGTTTGTTTGTTTGTTTTTGTTTTGTTTTTTGTTTTTGTTTTTTTTTTTGGGGGGGGGGCAATTTTTCCTGCAGATTACGTTTAGTATTACCAAGGCATGCATGGGTTTCTATAGTAAAATTTTTAAATTGCATATTTGGTTTTTATTCACTGATCAAATTTTTATTTTATTGTTCATTTACACCAAAAGAATCTTGGTCTGTGGATCTGTATTTGAAATTAAATGCACCAATAAATGTTTTATTGTAAAATATGCTTTGCCCGATTATCTGTGAGTACAAGAGAAATTAACTGTCTCTGTTTTATGTCTGTGTCTGTGTCTGTGTCTGTGTCTGTGTCTGTGTCTGTGTCTGTGTCTGTGTCTGTTTTATGTACATGTATGTCTTTATGTCTGTGTGTCTGTCTTCTATGTCTTTGTTTCTGTCTCTGTTCTATGTATGTATGTATGTATGTGTGTATGTGTATATATATGTATGTATGTATGTATGTATGTATGTATGTGTGTGTGTGTGTGTGTGTGTGCGTGCGTGCGTGCGTGCGTGCATGTGTGTGTGTGTGTGTGTGTGTATGTATGTATGTATGTATGTATGTATGTATGTATGTATGTATGCGTGTGTGTGTGTATGTATGTATGTATGTATGTATGTATGTATGTATGTATGTATGTATGTATGTATGTATGTCTCTGTTCTATGTCTGTCTGGCTTTATATGGCCATGGAAAACGTTGACCGTACCATTATCTAGTTCACCGTAGGCCTCAGAAGATGTGAATCTGATAAAAACAAAACCCTGGGAATAAAGTACGGAATATAAATCTACGTTTTAACTTGACTATCTGACAAGTGAAGGTTAGAGGTCAAATCATGACCTTATTTCATAGTGTGTTATCGTACTCGTACTTCTGTCCTACATAAATCAAGGTCAACAATTGTATTTTGACGTGGCAGCTGTACACTCGTGATGCAAACCCTGATGCCGCCAACGACTCGTGTTCTACCGACCACACCTTATTTTGTGCGTTAAGCTATTTCTTCAGATATTGGTGTCAATTTGATAGGTAAGTGCACTGTAGAATAGGAATGTGTCACTCTGTGTCAGTACATAGAAACATATAGTGTTACGGATGACAGAATACAACTTTTTAATATTCGCTAAGTTTTGATGTTTTGCGAGGTCACCGTGAACTCTCAGCTGTCATGAATTAATACTTAGAACAAATGTTTGCATTTCGCGAAGAGTATTCTTCTGACATGACAACATTAAGCTATTAAAAGATAGTTGATGTCACATAATGACTAATTACAGACAGTTGGAAGAACAATGACGTGATCACATTGTTTAGCTAGTTTTCATATTTGTCAATATCATTTGCATTGAATTAGGGGTAGACCATTCGATTTCCAAGGATCGGGGGGCTTGGAAGAATGGTGGAGAGTCATTATTTTTTTCCCACCTGCTTGCCTGAGAATTATTTTTTTTCTCCTTCGCCTATGCTGGCAACTTTTTTTCTTTGCTTCTTTGAGATATCCGGATTTTATTTTACGTCAATGTTGAACACCTACATTTGCTGCCACAATTTTCTGTTTGGTTTTCACAGGGTAATACAGAGAGTAAAAAGATGCTGTTCTATCAAACACAGATTTTATTTAGAAAACTACATATTTCATACATGTTTGATTTTTAATTAAATAAACATCATTGTCAGTTTTTATGCCATGGTATGATGACACACTGAAAATACAAATCGGAAAAATTTGATTGGTGAGCTCAGACATTCAGAAAGATCGGTCAGTTTCTCCAGCTTGGGGGATGGAGGGGGGGGGGTGTCAGTGTTTTTTCCATTGGGCCAACAACAAGTCACTGACCCCCGTGAATAAAGTTTCATAGCATCTGACAGTAAGCTGTAGAGGGAAGAGCTTTGAGACTGGGATATGTCTACCTCTTGTGTGAGTGTGTGTGAATGCGGGGGGGGGGTTGTAGGGGGTCTCCCCCTAGAAGCCCTGGAGGATTTTTACTTCTAAAGGTAATGTTTAGGCTATTCACTGACACTTTCAGACAATAATTTACAAACTTTAAAAGACAGCTCTAACATGTAAAAAGCAACTATGTGAGGTTGAAACATTTTTGAAATAAAGTTTCATAGCATCTTGACAGTAAGAGGTGGATGAAAGAACTTTAATTTGAAACTGGAACATGTCTACCTCTTATGGGGGAGGGGGCTTCTAGTGGGTGTCCCCCTAGAAGCCCTGGAGGATTTTTACTCTTACAGCCAATTTTCAGGCTATTAACAGACACTTTCAGACAATAATTTGCAAGCTTTACAAGACAGCTCTAACAATTGTAAAAAGCAACTACACATGGTTGAAATTTTTTGAAATAAAGTTTCATAGCATCTTGGCAGTAAGAGGTGGAGGGAAGAACTTTGATTTGAGGCTTGGACATGTCTACCTCTTACGGGGGGTTCTAGGGGGTCTCCCCGAGAAGCTTTTCAAGTTTTATTTTACCAATTTTGGTGAATCTTATTGTTGGTTTAACGAATGAGTGGCCTCTGGGGTGATGGAGTCCAAGGGGTCCCCCCTGCTAGATCTGTAGTTTTTTGTTTCTATTTAGGCAATTATTAGGTTATTCATAGCCTCCGAGATATATATATTGCCAAGCATCGAAAAGCTAAAGTAAATATAACTTTTAAAATAAGTTTTCCATGTTATAAAAGTGGGCCTGTAACATTGGCATAGGGGCATTGATATTGCATGTATAGTAAAGTTACTGATGTGTGGGAGGACTTTAGGAGGTCATACCTACATTTGTAGTGTACAATAGAAGCTTGAATTTGAGTTGTGGTGTTGATACATGTAGTGTCTGAAATAGGAAGTATATAATCCCTTCTGACAAATTCATACTGAAGAGACTAGAACAATTTAGATTAAGTTCTTTTATAAACTATCCATTCCAATAGTATGCAGATTACCATTACAAAACCTTCAAGTTCACTTTTGCCCCACAGTGCAAGATAAGTGAAGCACTGATTGCGAAACAGCCAAACACTTACATGGCATGTTCTGTAACTAGTGTGGTAGCTAGGTAATACATGTATTATATGTATAATTTTATGTATAGAAGTTTATGTTTGAACCCTTACATGAAGTAATATTTAAACAATTTATGAAAGAAACAGAGACAAGAACAAATATATATATTTTCCACAGGCTAACGAAACTGACTGGTCCCTGACATGTGTTTGAAACTGTTTGTCATGATTTGACAAGTGTCCTGGTTGGAGAGGTACGAGCAGGTTGAACAGTATACTCGAACCTGTGCAGCATTTCCCTGCCAAGACATTTTTTTCCTAGCAGCAGTAGTCCATCTTTTTTTCCATCACCCACTCATTTCCGGATTTTTTTTCAAGCAAATCCACTTGGCATCTTTTCCCCCCGAAATCTTCCAAGCCCCCCCCCCCCAGGATATCAAATGGTCCACTCCTTAAGGCGACGGCAATACTTCCGCTTTAGTCATTTATGGTGCTGATTATTTTATCACCCAATCATTTGAGTATTGTATATTTTATGGAATAATAAAATGATGGATTCATTCTTTGGAAGTTGGAGCTGAAGGCAACAGCTAGGCCTAGACTAGGAGCTTCGATCTGCTCCGTGGCTACTGCTAAATGACCCAGGCTAAATGAACCACGAACACTGTGTGTAGTTTGAGCTAATTCCCTAAAAGTCAAAGTCGATCCCGTGTACAGAGTGGAGAGACAGACAGACAGAGAGTAACATTGAAGGAGGGTTACGTGAACAGTAGAGGCCCCCTAATTTGTTACAATAGTATACAAAATAGCATACAATCTCATATATGCCTCTTAGCATTTCATTTGCCCAGGCCCCATCGGTTACATTTTTGTAGTTTTACTGCTGATACAATAATGTTTCTAGTTCCTGGTGAAAGAACAAATGAACAATGATTCCATATCAACATACTGTTCTTGATAACTAGTTTAAGAACTGTGAGATCCCACTTTAGCCGTTGATTCAAATAATTTGGCCTAGAGCCTTTAATAACTTTTGAATGGTAGTCATACTTTATCCCCGCTGCAACGTTTCGTGTCAGGGTCAGTGGGTTGTCTTGGCAACGTAAAATGGTAGTGTTTGTGCCCATTTAACCAATATACAAATTATATACATATTTTACACTACTTGGCGTGTCGAAACACTTCAACGAGTACATTATTTACACGACGACGGACTGCATCAACATTGCGTAACTGTATTGGTTCGGTACAATATCCAGATATTACACTGGTATGATGTTCTACACTAGAAAGAATTATGTATTTGTAATGAACATCTAATCACTAAATGCGTAAAACACAGAATGTGATATGATGTTGTTTTAAACATTATGCCTAAAAAATAGATGTAATAATTGCTTCGCTTTGACCTTTTATTTTTCATTATTAAGCTTTTTGCACTGAAAAAACTGGCTTTAGTGCAAAATTAGGAACGATAAAAACAAATAAACAAAAATGAGAGCTCAAAAACCAAAACCAATGCTACAATTATTGTAACTAGTCTCAAATGCCGAATGTTACGTAATAGTGGAACGTGATGTATATTGGCAGTGTTATTGTCTATGATAATAATTTACATTGATAAAAAAATACCATGTTAAACTAATACTTTTACGAAAACTCGGCGTAATTTTATATTTTATATGCAGGTCTCACCTGAATTTGTGTCTCATTGGTTGAATAAAGATGTCTGTATCCACGGTCATAGAGAAAATTGGAATATTGATAGAAGGCCCTCATTGGGATGACAAAACTCAGACTTTACTCTTTGTTAACATTGATGGACCAAGTGTTCATCGATGGAATCCTTCCACAAACGAACACAAAAAAGTCACCTTGAAAGACGGTACTGTAGTTTTATATAAGTTGACATAAATGAGTAAGATTGTTGAATTTCATAGTCATGCAAAGAAATAGTGATATAAGTACAACACAACACAACACAACACAGCACAATACAGCACAACACAGCACAGCACAGCACAGCACAGCACAGCACAGCACAACACAACACAACACAACACAACACAACACAACACAATACAACACAACACAGCACAATGCAATGCAATGCAATACAATACAATACAATACAATACAATACAACACAACACAACACAGCACAATACAGCACAGCACAATACAATACAACACAGCACAGCACATCACAATACAATACAATACAATACAATACAATACAATACAATACAATACAACACAACACAACACAACACAATACAATACAATACAATACAATACAATACAATACAATACAATACAATACAATACAATAACCCCCAAATAACACAGCAGAACATAGACAGGAATGAATAGTATCTAAAGAGTACATTATTGACTGAAATAGGGGACAATATACTCAGTGACTTCAGATACATTTACAGAATTCATATCACTACATACTACTACATACTGGCTTTGTATTCATAGCACTACATACTACTACATACTGGCTTTGTATTCATAGCACTACATACTACTACATACTGGCTTTGTATGCACAGCACTACATACTGGCTTTGTATTCATAGCACTACATACTACTACTACTACTACTACTACTACTACTACATACTAGCTTTGTATGCATAGCACTACATACTGGCTTTGTATTCATAGTACTACATACTACTACTACATACTGGCTTTGTATTCATAGCACTATATACTATTACATACTGGCTGCTGTCTGAAACAGTTTTCATTTTTGGCCGAATTAGTTTTAGAAGTGGGGGGGGGGGGGGTCCTGAGGCCTAACCCAAAGAATTTGCTTTTTATCCTAACTTGATCTATTGAGCTTGCCTCTAGTTCAATCAGTCAACTGACAAAAGGAACAAGTAAAGCAAATGTTTTCTTATACAAAGCCAGTATGTAGTAGTAGTATATAGCGCTATGAACACAAAGCCAGTATGTAGTAGTATATAGCGCTATGAATACAAAGCCACTATGTAGTGACAACACAAATAGTTCTTCTGTTTAACCACTCAGCCATCGACAATCCTGAACTGATCTCCGGCGCTCCTAGAAGCTTTGACATTTTAGACTGAAAGTATTCTACTTGCTACAATTCACTGTAAACCAATTTAACTCTTCGTTCTTTCAATTACTAGTTTCTACCGTAGGTGCTGTTGTACCAGATAAAGATGGCGGAATTGTTGTGTCAACTGATAGAAATATTGCAAGGCTAGACTTCGACAGTGGAGCATTGACAGTGTTGGCTGAACTGGACACACACAAACCAAGAAACTGGATAAATGATGGAAAATGTGATGCGGCAGGCCGTTTCTGGACAGGTGAGTGGATTCTTTGGTCAGAACAATATAAACTAAAACCCACAATTTAATGTTAAAGATGTTATGTACAAGAATTATAATGTATTACGAAAAGAGAATTTCCATGACTGTCTGAATGCAGATAACGGAAATTATTGCCATTAAACTATACTACTATTTACTAGCTAGTTGTTTAACAGCGTGGTTAATTGTAGCAGTAATGAATGAATGAATGAATGAATGAATGAATGCATGTATGAATGCATGTATGTAAGTATGTGTGTATGTATGTATGTATGTATGTATGTATGTATGTATGTATGTATGTATGTATGTATGTATGTATGTATGTAAGCGTGTGTGTATGTGTGCGTGCGTGCGTGCGTATGGATTTGAGTACGCGTCTTTATTGATATCGATCTTTGTTAAGAGTGACGTGTGTTGTTTATAGGTACTGCAGGTCCACCGAAACCAGGTGATCTTTATGAACGAAACCAAGGAAGCATATACAGTGTAGAGTTAGACCATACTGTTGTCAGCCACTGTAACGAGATATCTCTATCTAATGGAATAACATGGAGCAACGATTATAAACATATGTATTACGTTGATACATTTAGCAAACGAGTTGATGTATTTGATTTTGACCTTGATTCTGGCAGTATCAGTAAGTATTAAAGTGTTGAATTTATTGAGAATTTCATCTGGTTAAGTTTAGAAAAGATCAAATATTTTCTCTTCCCCATACAGTTCAGTGTGAGATCTTTGATGTTTAACAACACGTGTTTAACGCTATATGACTCGTATGACATGGTATTGCAGGAGTTATTAAAGTCACATATTTCAATGTGTCATCTGTACACACTAGAATTACGAAATCATCGTATTGTGAAATATTTCACACACAGAGAGTTAAGCGTATGTCATGTGACGCACACATAGACGTTGATGTTAAGTAACTATTAATGATCTTAGAGTAATTATAAAATAACATCACTGAGTTACTTGCAACTGACTTGTGGGAACGCCATACGCCATACCACCTTAGTATATTCACATAAGAAAATGGCCTTTTAAAACAATTGTGCGGTGTCGTGTATATACATTGTAAGATAAATGTGTATACCTATTATGTTAATTCTGATACTTGGTGATATGTAGGTAATCGAAGAACAGTTATTGATATCCCAGAAACAGAAGGACTTCCAGATGGCATGACAACAGACAGTGAAGGCAAACTATGGGTAGCTATGTTCTATGCAAGCCAAATTATCAGAATTGATCCTCAAACAGGTTAGTATATATTATAGGTACATGTGTAGTTGTAGATCATATTTCATAATATTTCCTATACCAACTATATCCCACCTGTGTCAGATAGGAATATTTCTCTGTGATTTGACATTTCAGATTAAAAGATGAATAATATGCATACCAATAAGTAACATATACACAAAGTGTTGTATATATAGATATCTATATTCTTACCTATGCAATTGTTAACAATGTATTGGTATTTGGCAATATATACTTTTTGAATTGTTTTGTACACTTTGAAATATAAAGTTTTTCATCAGTAAACCATGTCCATAGTACCAAAGACTACTATTAAATATGTTTCTTCTTTTCTTGCATTTTAGGCACTATCATACAAAGGGTGAAGTTTCCAGCTAAAGGTATAACATCCTGTTGCTTTGGAGGAGCTAATTTAGATGAGTTGTACGTTACATCGTCTGCATTCAGCTTCTCAGAAGAAGAGTTGGCAAGCCAGCCGCTAGCAGGCTCACTTTTCAAAGTCACAGGTCTTGGTATTAAAGGTCGACCTGCAAACACGTACTGGGGCTAAACGAAATTCGCTCAATGTATCTCACAACTTTTAACATGATACTGTATTCAACGAGTTTTCCTTTTTTCCATATCAAGCCATGGGCAATTATCCTCGACCAGTTCTGAATTACAAAGGTAAAACTCACAGACAACTTCGCAAAGAGTATTGAGCTTTCGATCTGTCTTGGTCGACGATCCTCATCAGAATGACATATTCTATAGTTACATTTGACCTCTAGATGGCGGTATGATAGCAGATAGGTAGTTCGATATCACCTAGAGGTCATATGAGAATCAGCGACCAGTCTATGCTAGGACAGATCCAATACTCCATGGTTTTTAAAAACTTAACGGCTGATGCATCATAACCTTTGTCAGTCATACGAGATACAGAACTGATGAATATTTTAGTTACCGCCCAGTACAAGTATGCAATGTTCGTAGAACTGACATTTTTAGTTACCGCCCAGTACTAGTATGCAAAGTTCGTAGAACTGAGATTTTTAGTTACAGCCCAGTACTAGTATGCAAAGTTCGTAGAACTGACATTTTTAGTTACCGCCCAGTACTAGTATGCAAAGTTCGTAGAACTGACATTTTTAGTTACCGCCCAGTACTAGTATGCAAAGTTCGTAGAATTGAGATTTTTAGTTACCGCCCAGTACTAGTATGCAAAGTTCGTAGAATTGAGATTTTTAGTTACAGCCCAGTACTAGTATGCAAAGTTCGTAGAACTGAGATTTTTAGTTACAGCCCAGTACTAGTATGCAAAGTTCGTAGAACTGAGATTTTTAGTTACCACCCAGTACTAGTATGCAAAGTTCGTAGAACTGAGATTTTTAGTTACCACCCAGTACTAGTATGCAAAGTTCGTAGAACTGAGATTTTTAGTTACCGCCCAGTACTAATATGCATAGTTCGTAGAATTGAGATTTTTAGTTACCGCCCAGTAGTAATATGCAATGTTCATAGAACTGAGATTTTTTCGTTAGATGATTATTCACAAAACGAATTGTTTTGAAATCTCAATTTATCACAAATTGGTGTTATGGTCGAAAGGTCCTGCGTTTGAAAACTTGTCAATATATAGGTGGTTTTAAAATTTTGAACACAGTATATCAAAATATAGGTACACAACTAAAGCAAAGATGGCGTGTTTTAATAGTTAACAGTTTTGATAACGTTTGCAGACACTTTGATTATGTTACAGCTGTCGGCATATTAATTAAGACATCAAGTCAGCAGTATTGCTTCCAATATTGTGTACACACACCAGTCGTGAATTCTGATTGCCTAGTTTCGAGCAATCTTTTTACCAAACATTTGGGATTTAAAAAAACGTGACGTCATAATGTACATATTACGCGACTGGATGAATCAATGTATAGATAGAATCCATTCATTTAATATGGGTTAGGTAGGAAATACCACATATGTGCCATAAAAAGAATGAACAAGCCTTCATATAAAGACATACCCCTCAAAAACTTTACTTTCATGTTACTGATTTAAAAGATACTATTGACAACATATAAATACTACAAACTGATGGGCAGGATGTCTCAAAAGAAACTTTAAATTTACACCTGATAGTATGGAAAAGATAATTGCACGTTAGGCTCTATGTGTATGTATTAAGTTCTTGGGTTATGCAGTAAATATTGATTTTTAACACCAAATATGATAGCTATTTTGAACTAATTTACATATGTAGCCAAATAAAGTGACGTACTT